>NC_056743.1:1070606862-1070844362 GCF_019279795.1 Protopterus annectens
CGTGAAGAACACGGATGGATGACAGAGTAGTAGGCTCCCAAATACATGACTAAGCAACATTCATACAGAAAGGTGTGTGATTAATGTAGAGCACTGAACGTTATGCAAGTACAGCTCCAAAATAGGGAGTGTTGTGGTTATTAATACCTGATGCTCTCCGAAGCTGTCATGACTGCATGCCGCATCCCACACAAATACACACATGTTCTGTAATCGCTGGCATGGCATTCATGTCATGAAGTCATCATTGACTCCAGCAATAATGTAAAGAGCAAAACCTGCTACAACCCGATCAAGTGAAAGTTACAAAAACAGCTAGAAGAAGGAACAGGTCTGTTGAAACAACAAAATAACCATGCCTCTTAGGAATAAGGTGAGATGCATGGTAGGGGTTTAACGGAAAAGTACTGTCTTTCAAATTTCTTTTTCCACTCGTAATTTTTAATTTCCCTCCAAACTCGTGTCATATTTTGAAATATTTTGATTCTTTCTCATTTCCATGTCTAAAGAAAAAAATATATATATGTATATATATATATATATATATATATATATATATATATAGTTTTCTTTATAAACCATCCACCAGTGTTTTTATGAATCGTAAAAGGTTTTCTTTGCAGACTTTTTTCCATGATTTATTCATTTCATTTATGTAAAATTTGGGTTTAGCAACCTCTCACATAAGCTTTTTAAACCCCTTCTTTAATATATCCTTCCATATTAGTTATACTTGGTGATCAGAAAAGTGCACATTCTTTTTTCTGCAAAGTTTCTGAAACCATTGCATAAGTAACTTTAATTCTTAATTGACCTAGCATGTATGTATACTGTCTCGTTTGCCATAACAGTAATTGCTTGCACTTAGCTATCTATTTTCCTGTTTGAACACCCTTACTTAACCTTTTAACTTTCCTGAAATTGCAATTAAAATCCCCAACTGTTATAATGTCCATTCTAATCACCACCACTACTGCATCTTCAAACATTTCCTACTCTTTATACTATTTGTATGTATATAATACACTTAGCTTCCATACTACTTTTCCATTTCTACTATTACATACAGTATATCATCCTAGTTTAGCTATAAGCATATCTGATTAACTCAAAGTTCCATTTTTGAATACTTTTTCTAAACAAATATGCCCACAACCCCAGGTAATTTTTATATTTCCATATACTTCTGTTTTTGCTTTGTTTGAATATCAAATATCTTGTAAACATCTGATCTTAATACCATTGCATAATCATAAGCCACTTTCATTAAGGTTGTTTACATTCAGTGAAATTAACTTTTTTGTAACTTTCTTTTCCACAGTTTTTCCTCTTTTTACTTTGCTACCTATTGCACCATTCCCTTCATTTTTATTGTCCTATTTTCTTTGGGCATCAGTGCTGTACACATTTTCATTAGACTCGCTGTGTTCTTCCACTTTATTAATATTTCACCCTCCTGCACCTTAATTTCACCCATGATAATTTCTTCAGTTTCACTCATTTCTCTTTGTTCACTTGATGGATCCTAATCAAACCAGTAATAAGTATTGCCATCGCACCTTTTGTATTACATTTTACAGTTTTGTGTATCATGCCCCTTTCCCCCCACACTGTAAGCATGTCTTTTTGGGCAAGTGTCAAATTGGTGCATGAGCCACAATGAACACACATTTTTTGTTGTCTTTAGTATTTAAATATTCTTATTTACCACAGTAGGCAAATTAATTTTCCTGTACCTATAAACTAAACATACAGAAACATTCCAACTGCCATTCCATAATGTTCTGTCCATATTTTTTTTAAGTCACACTTGCTTACATTTTCCATTATAATATATTCAGTCATTTCTCTGTATTTCGGATGTTCTAAACTTGCATATTTGCATTTTTCCACAATATCATAAGATCAGCTTTAACCACATACTTAATCCGCAGTTCCTAGAATGATTAAGCTTCAAGCCATATTGTATACTTTTCTGCCAAATTCAGTCTCAAACGTAATTTCATAAACTGTTTTCTCCTAATAAAAATCAAGGTGTGCAATCCTCAGAACCAAATATGCATTGCTGGAACTTGTCAATTTAATGGGTCCCTATTATTTCATCAAAACATCAGATCATCGAACAGCATTTCTAATGGCATTTTCTTGAAAAAGCTGTTCGTCGAGCCATTCTGGCTGAAATCACCTTAGGGTAGGGCTCATGAAATTTGCCCTTTCTGTACTGTAGTGTGATATCAAAGTTGGTATATATAATTAGCAGGGGAGTGGGGGCCCCAATGGCCTGTTAAAATTTCCCTCATTAGTATGAATTCCACCTTGAGTCACCCCTGAAGAGAGGCTGCTGTCCTAGTAGGACTAACCCAGTCAACAAAGTGTAAATAAATAAAATTAAATTAAATATGGACTGTTTTTAGGGGCAAAGATAATGCTACATTTTGATTTTGAATGCTAAATCAAAATTGTGTGTGTGTGTGTATATATATATATATATATATATATATATATTTAATTTTTTTTGGGGGGGGGGCTGGAAAATGTCGCATGCAGGACCCAAGGATTAGTCTGTATAACACATCTGTAGAAAATTACCATGTTAGCAGAGAGGTAAGCAATTTAACGCATTGCAGAAGTGCAGAATAGTACACCACATGGTAAATAGTTTGTATTATGGTTCAGTAGAATTTGCGTCCATTACCAAAAAAAAACCACAAAACAGCATAGTGTCATGATTCTGTCTGTGAAAAAAATATATAGTCAGGTCAATGATGGAAGCACAGGTTGCAAAGCCATGCAGGGAGCAGTTGTCAAAGCATTAAGTATCGCAGGAAAACTCTCCTGAGTTGATGCTAATGTCCGTAAGCAGCATGTGATGCATAATGCACAACTAAGGAGGGAAGCATTAAGTGGCTGAATAGTAAGGAAATGTGAGTAGAACAGCCTCAATAGCAGCTCAGGAATGGTGACTTTGCTCTACCTACAGAGCAAGCCTTCATCTCAGCAGCATAAGATCTTAGACTGGTGGTCTGATGATTATAGTTAACTTTCAAAAGTCTCAACTGAGCACTCCAAGACGAGCACACTTCTCTTGGTGTTTGACTACACTTTTGTAAAAGTTTTAATCCCCGGATATGTGGCCTTTTCTTAAGTCATGTGGTAAATCTTCATGAATATTCTTTTCAGTACTTGTGTCATACTGAGTGTTTGCTTTTAAATCTTATTTTCTAGGTATGTCCTGAAAACTGCTCAAGTCCCCTTTGTGTTTTGGCCATTTCCCTTCATGGCTGATTGTTTGGTTTTCTTTGTCCGCCAGTTAGAATTCAGCTTATTTTTATGGAAAATTGTATGTTTGTTGTCTACATTTCTGCTGTAGTGCATCATGCTTTTTATGTAAACGTGTACATTACCAGTGAGTGTTGGTTCTTTCCTTTTGTTCAAAGTTTGGATTCTGAGCTTTTGCAAATCATTTGTTAACGTTTAAAGTTTGACATTTATATGCCTAAACGTGGCCATTAAATTACCTGCCCAGACTTGCACAAGGATTTGTCTGCGTTGTTGAAATGATAGGTGCTTTGACACACAAGTGCCAGTGATTTACCTGAGCTACCAAGTGTTTTAAGTGATATGGTTTTAGTCTGCTTAGAGAACTTGGCAACTGTTAGCATGAGTGTCTTCAAAGCTGGAGGTACAATTAGGAGCACTGCAACAAGGCCAAATACTTAGTTGGAGGTCAGGTCCAGTCCTAAACCTTTTTAAGGAAATTCCACTGGTCAACTAGCACCCCTCTGTTCCATCAGGTAGGGTAACTCACTCTCTACTATTGGGTTTTAAGACCTGACCAGTCCTTTCACGTCACTTCCAAAGACTTTGGATTGTGTAGGTGGTGCTTCAACTGCCACCCTGGGAGTACATTGAGGGTGGTGGTCATAAGGATCACTGTTATGCTATAGTTCAGCGCAAATGGGTTTATGCTTCAGGTGGATATGAAATGATCTGGACTGACTTCCAGAGCATTTAGACAACCACATGCAGGGTTTAGTAGGATATGTGGTGTAAAGGACAAAAGCAGCTGAGCCATATTCATATTTTTTGTGCCATACAGTGCATTTCAAGTCTATATATTCATATCATTAAAGGCTATCTCAAGACTGTGATAGGCAACTTGTGGGATGATCCATTTCTAATTGTACTGTTTTGCATTGTGCTTGCTTGATGTATTTTGCAATTAGAAGATCTTTCCAAGGCCAGTGCTTTCCCCAGGAAAGGTTACCAACAAGTGTGTTTGTGGCTAACAAATTCCACTAAAACATTATCATCTTATTTGCTTTTTCTGTGTGTAGGCATTTGATGAAAGTGTAACTGTAAGCAGAGTCCTTCCTTTAAAAACATTGTTTTGAAGGTGGTAAAACATTAGCATATAAACATCTTGTAGTTGTAAGAAAAGGGCGTCAGCCTCTGAAATTGAAGAAAAGTCTTTTCAAACATTAATATATAGGGAGTATCAATGCTCTAAAAAGATGGATAAGAACTTAACTGTGTAAGTTTCCACAATCTGAAAGTGTAAGACCGTTGGGATTGTATCACGAGTAGTTATTTCAGGCCTCATTCCCACTGTCTGCATAGATGTAGCCCCTTCAAACGTCTGTTTGGCAGCATTAGGTCATTTCGAGCTTTCCAGAACACTCAGGAAACTTGTAATAATTTCTCCAGATGTGGCTAGAGAATTAGTTTGTCTATTAGTAACACTGTGCCCAATGAGAGACATTTCTTGGGCAGATTTGACGAGCTCTGCATCTCTGACATCTTAGAACACACTATGAAGGCAGTATTAAACAAGTGAAGGATATCTCAGCTGCCCCATCAACAGTGCCACTCAAAACTTCTACAAATTACCTTTAGAACTAAAAGTAAAATATGACCGTTTCACTCTTGGCACTTGCAGTAGGGTTGTAGCATGAGACAACAGTCATCAAATGTATGAATGACTAAGGATACAAATCATCCTAGTGGACATCAAAGGGCAGCATTTCAGTGCACCCTCTGGGCAAGTTTGTCCTGCACTGGGGACCTAAATATTTTGAAAAATAGAGCTAAACATTCTGAACAATTCAACAGGTAAACAGATTATATGACACAGCTGAATAACCCCCTGACTACAGCCCAGCTGAAATGGGATAATTTAACTGCAACGACTGACTGGGCCGGCAGAGGAGGATGGGTTTATCCATCTTGGGAGGATGGTCGGATGGAGAGAGTTTTCTCAAAGGAGAAGTTATATCTCCTAGAGGGAGTGTTAGTCACTAAGCAACTGATTCATGGTAATCTTTATAATGAACATGGAAGTGCATACATCCACATGATTAAGGCATTGTGAGCCCTGCAGTAGTGTGGTTCATTTCCCTGATCAGGAGGTGGGGTTAAGGCCATCATGAATGTTGTAATCTGCATGATGCCTGCAAGTATCAACCCTTAAAGCTGCTTGAAGGAGGCCCCTCCCTTGTTGATCTCTGGTTCTGGAAGGCCTCCCTGTCAAGGTGGAAAGAATGGGATCAACTCAGCTTTGGGGAGGCTTGATGGTTGGCAGGCACTGGGAGAAAACCTCTAGAAATGACATTTTAGCTCTTTCACTCTTCTATGTTGAAATAAAATGGAGTTATTTTTCCTGCCAAGCCACAGACTGTCTTGCAGCAAACTGCTTAGTTAGTTTGTGGTAAGGGCCACTAGAGATGCAGGAGGAGCCAAGATAGGTATTTCTGCAAGGTTCCGAGTACATCCGTCTTTCACCACCTTCTAGGAGGGACAACTCTCCATGTTCTAATATCAGTAATTTGAGCTGTCATTGGATTTGTTAGGTGAGAGCTCATAGGCTTAGGGATGCAAGAGTTCAGAAAATTCCCTCCTTCATGAGACCTCTTCCTATCTCCACCCCCCCCCCCCCCCCCAATCATGTGCACATGGCAGAATCAGTCTTAAAAGAATTAGCATTGACTTCTATAGTGTTTCACTTGCAGATTGAGGGCAGTATTTCTACTCCAGACTGCAGTTGGCACCAATGATGTGTCATTGTGATGGCCATTCAGTTCTGAACATATTCCTGGCTGCCAGGTCCAAGCAGAATTCTGAGGAAGGGAATGGTACTCTCACTGTACAGTCCTTTTCCCAATACTGCTTTCAGAGGCTTTATGGTTATTCTGGACATAAAAGATAAATACTGCATGCTCCTTTTTTCAAGGAATACAAAAAGCACTTCTGGTTCCTGCAAGGTCAGTGTATTTCCCTTTCACTATATTGCCTGTTGGTGTTCCTACAAAATGCTTGTCCCCACTCCTTAAGCAGACCCACCTGGGCTTCCAAACATTCACATTGATCCATACCTGGACAGTTACATGGTCCAGACAAAATTGCAGAATGAAGCTAAAAACTGTATGATCCAGTGCTTCCACAAGCTTGAAATGGTTCCTTTGACATACAGAAATCCAGCCATACCCCCTTGCAAACAAGAACTTTGTAATGGCTGCCTCTCTGTCATTTGGGATCCTCATGGTTCCTTTTTTAAGGCTTCATATGGGAAATTTTAAGGCTTCATATGGGAAAACTGCACTGATACTTAGTCTATGGTGCCACTACTGGCTATTCCTCAATTGGGAAACTCCCCATATATTCATATGACTCTCAAGGAATTCCTTTGTTGGATAAGATAAAGGCCAGTCTGGAGTTTACCTTCGTCAAGCCATAAGGTGTCCAAGGATACATGTTGCGTCACCCAATGTAGTTTTAGTGAATGCAAAGAAAAATTAAAAGCAGTTTGCAAAAAAACACCTTCGGCAAATATGAAATTATTTTTTTTTTTGTAAGGGCAAGCCTCCCATACACCCCCAATATGGAGACCCCCCCCCCCAAAGAATGATATACATCAACTCTGAGGCCGCACAACAGTGGGGAAAAAGGCCATTTCCACTGAAAGTGAAAATAATTTCAGTGAACTGCTTTTGATTTATTTTGCATTCAACAAAACTACCTTTGGTGAACTGAGTAACAACTGGTGACCAAATGTTGACCACAGAGGCTTCCAGCTAGACATGGAAATGCACTTAGTTTATCTGAGTTCCTGGAGCAAGAGAGAGGCTGAGTTGCAAGTATTAAGTAGATTTTAGTCATCATATATGTGCCTCATGGCTTCAAGCCAGTCACATGGCTGGCTGATCTTAGATTAGTTGCAGACAGTCATAGTAATATGGTACATCAGTAAGAAAGGTGGCAGCTACTATTACCCTCTATGCAAGCTAGAGGCATTGGTCTGGGGTTTGGCCTCAAGGCAGAGCATCCATCACTTTGTCTACTGCATTCCTTCAGCTCAAAAAAATTTGTAGAATATCTCAGCAGATTTTGCCCTAGACTGCCCAAGTGAAAGCAGAATATAAAAGTGTTTTTTACAAACTGATGAAATGTTACAGCAGTGTAGTGTTATGCCTGTTTACCTCTCAGTTCAATTACGAGATTCCAAAAATGTACTTGCTCCCATTTGAGACACCTCTGGCAAGCAGATACATTGTCTGTCCTGTTAAACTCTCATCTCATGTATACGTTTTTATCTATGCCTCTAGTGCTAATGGAAGATGTTATCCAAGGCAAAGCCTGCTTTGTTTTAGTTCCCTCCTGTGACCAAGACCACCTTGGTTCTCTACTTCAAGGATGACGTTATACTGATCAGCAGTTTGTATGTGAAACTGTGAAAAATAAAAGCTTTTAACTTGGGTAAAATTCAAGTTACTGGCTAATGATTGCACTGTCAGGATGCCACCAAAAAGAAATTTGTAGAAAGTAAGAGACTCGACCAGAAAATGAAAAAAAACATTGCTGCGAAGAATCTTGCAGCTGATCAGCAACATATTGTTAGAATTTCAGCTTTGATAGAGCAATGGCTTGAACACATTTAGAGAAAAAAAAAGCATAGGCACTCAGATGTTCAAAATAGATGAAACACTGAAGTAATATATAAAGTCAAATAAAAGACTGTAAATATATAAAAAGCTTTAGCTATTTAGATGAACTGATAAAACCGCAAAAATCAGAGGCTGAAATGAAGAAAGTTGGCTGAGCATGAGTCTTCTTAAGAAGAGTTATTTCACAAACAGACGATCATACACACTGAGAAAACTTGATATTTTCAGTTATGCCAGAGAAACTAGAAAGAACTGACTATTAATTTTATGAAAGCACAAATAAGCAACTGAACTGGTGTTCCGCAGGAAAATGTCTTAAAATTGTGTGTGTATGCTCCAAATCTTGCCATGAGAAAGCAACTTTGACCTATGTTAGTAACGATGCAATCATACCAACTGAATGAGTTGCACTTAAAGTTGTGGCAGAAGGGAAAGTATTAAAAACTGGGGACATCAAAATATTTATGGAAAATGATTGTTCACAGTTTAACAGGCAGAAGGGAAGCAGGTTTATCTTGGCAATGGGGATGTCAAGAGGCAGGTGTGAAGTTAGAGCTGCAGTATCCAGCTATCTTCAGAACATTTTTAATGGGTGACAAGACATTTTTTATGCAATACAGGCTATTGAAGAAATAAGTTTATCCAACAGAGTGGGCCAGTAAGCAGAAGGGGTCTTGCTTCTCTCTCTTCTGAAGATAACAATGCCCACAGAGACTTTAACAGTGAAGCATTTTCCAGTGTTCCAAAGGAAAATGCTTGAGATACTGAAAGATGTACAGCAGCTGAGTAGAAGAATCAAGTATACACTGGAAATTAATCAGAGACTGGTGCTGGGAGACAGAGATGATCAGGTAGACCAGTAACATTGTGAATTTAGTAAACAAATGGAAGTTTTTAAAGGATCAGTCACACTTCGTAGCAAATGGATGAAGTATGGCTTTGCAAGGAAGAGTACTGGATCTTGATTATCTGTGTTAAACTGGTGGGTGATCTGTAAAGCATATACCCTATTGTATCATTAAGTTTAGAAGGACATTGAAGGGACTGAAGTAGCAACAGTAAGTAAAACAGTTTTGTTAATATTTGTATAAAAATGGATGTTTTAAATTGCATGTTATACTGTAAAGCTGTTTTGCATAGTGTGCTTTTACTGATTTTAAATGAGAGGTAGAAGTTTTATCAGTGACTGCTGTAAATGTTGGATATTAAAACAAGAAAGTACTTTTTTCATGTTTGTAAGGTTATCAAGGCTTTACACAATAATAACGTAAAAATGCCTGGGCAGAAGCAACAGAGTTAGTGATGTGTTTTGGGGCTACTGGTCGATGTGAAAGTGTATTGATTACACTTTATATGGAATTTAAGGTAATTCCCCTTGTTTTCAAAATAAGTGGATATCTACATTAATGTCAAGTAACTGAGGTTATAGGGAAGAGATGAAAAAAAACTGAATAAGATGATTGAAAATGCTAGCTATTTTTTGCATTTGCAAAGTAATTAGCTGTTTCTTCCATTAGTACAGGCTTTCAGTGGAGTTTAAAAAATCTAAATAAGATGATTGAAAATGATAGCTATTTTTTGCATTTGCAAAGTAATTAGCTGTTTCTTCCGTTAGTACAGGCTTTCAGTGGGAAACAAAGCCCTTCACGTACAAGCAGTCAATCATGGGAGATCTGAACAGTGTGTTCTAATTGAAATTTACAAAGACTTTCTTGAATCTGCTACACTACTAGCTTTTTTCATTGCGAATTTTACTTGAAGGTAAGACATCTGCAGGTACAAGCAGTTAATCACGAAAGGTCTGAATACAGTCTGTTGTGTAAAGCTTGCACATTGCATTGTAATTAACATTTAAAGGTACAGTGGCAAGCAGTTCAGTGAAAATTAAGTTACACAAGTTGCCTCCTCAGCAGCATTATTACTTTAATGTATTTAATATAATAGTGCATAATTTAGTCTAAAGGTAGCCAGTGCCCTTTTTCTTAGGGCTCAACCGTGTTTACTGAAAGCACGCATGCTGTTTTTTTTTTCACATGCCGGAGGAGAATAGAGATTACAGGCCGCAATTGGCATGCATGGGAACACAGGCTCTAACATGCACTTTAACATGGGTTCCCTTAATTTTAGAATAAGTAGTGCCTTTGAGTGCAACCATCAGTTTGGATCAACTTTATTTATTTATTTTTTTTAATGAAAATGTAGAGTTTTGATATATTTTTTGCAAGGATTTGTTTATTTGCCAAGTTTTCCAGGCTGAATCTCTCTTGTGCATTAATGCACAAGTATCTTTAATGACCCAGGGGTCACAGTTTGATTTTATCCATATTTTTTGAGGGGGTGCTAGTGAGTCGAGTATGCCAAGAAAGATGCAATTGAATTTGAGTACAGCATCATTGAGAAGGAAGTGAGTTTAGGTTAGACCAATTAACAGAGGAGGCTCTATCACTGAAAATGGTGGGGGTGAAATCAGTGCGTTTTTGGCAGAATTTGTGTAGTTGTGGTTTATTTAGTTGGGGAGTATATCTTTGAATACTAATGGGTAAGTGATCACCCAAGGCATCAGGAAGGGTTCTAGGGTTATGGTAGAGAAGGGGGTTACTGGTGAGGATCCAACCAGTGTTGTGCCTTTAATTTAGTTTTTATTAAGCCTCGTAGGGGTAGCATTAAGCTGAGTAAAGCCGAAAAAATTGATGCTTTGGACAGGGGAGTAGGTGTCAAGTATACTCCAATCGATATTTACATCCCCTAGCAGGATAGTTTCATAGGCTATATTTTGTGATAGCCAGCGAAGTATGTTTTCAACGATAAGGAACTTACCAGGTGGGATATATATTGAGGCAATAGCAAGTTTTTGTGCTTGTTTAGGTGGCAATTTGGAATTAAAATTTCTTCAGGGTAGAAGTTTGGTATGGTAATGATAGGGGAGTGACGGTTAAGTGGTCAGAATATAGGATTGCTTCACCTCCACCTTTTTTAAAATTACATATTATTCCCAAGGTATTGTAACTGAGGTAGGCCGGAGAGAGATTACATTTCTGCAGTGCATGTATAATTGAAAGCTTTGATATATCCAATAAATATTTCAGATCATGTACCAATACAAACTTAACAGTTGTATGGTAATTAAGTAAGAATGAGATACTGTCATTTTCCCGCTAATCTGTTAAAAAGAGAGGAATATAAGGAATGGGTAGTAAAAATTATTAAACTTAGGGGAGTCTGAAATTTCTTCAGGAGGGATATTTAATGAATCAGACAAAGTGAAAGTGGAGTTTAAAACATAGACGTTAGAGATGTGGGGGGAAATGATTGATTTAGACGGGCTTGACAAAGGTTAAAGTATTGGGAAGTAAAGGGGAATTTCTCAGAGCAAGAAAAGGAGCAACTGCAAAAGGGAGAACAAGGAAGTGTTTGGATAATATGCATGAGTTTAGATAAGTGACTGTTTTGATAACTCCAGAGCGCAAAAATTTTAGCACAATGATTTGGGCAATAGAAATGTTTGTCAAACTTGAAACCTACAGCAATAAAAATAACCAGAGACTCTGTAAAGGCATTTGACAGAGTTAAGAAATTTCTCTGCTTTATACATTTTTTTATAAAATGTAGAAACAAAGAAGAGACAAATAGAAATATTTATGGAAAACTTAATATGCCAAGTTTAGAGGAAGGTGATGCTCAATGATTAAAAGTTAGGTTATGAAGAGATGAGATGAAAACAGATATATAATCAACAGGAAAGCCTCCAGAAACAGACAGTAGTCTTTCAAAAGTTTAGACACTGGGAGGGAGGAAGGTGATAGAAATCTGGAAGTTTTTTTTTAACATTATTTTGAAAAGGAGGGAATGAGGAAATGCTATCATCTTCAATGAATCTTTGGGTGGCTGTATTACCTATAGTAGGTAAAGACCCTACAAATCCTACTTCATACAGACCCATTTTAGTTTTAAACTAGAAATGTAAAGTGCTTGTTTACACCAACTAAGACAATGGCAAAAGGGTTTACAACAGTATGGTTTTGTGGAAGGAAGGTAAACATTTTACAGCAATAAGACTGTGATAATCCATAGGGAAGCAAAATTTAAGAAAATGCTGCTATTGTTGGTGGGTTTTGATGCAGAGAGAGCATTTGACAGAGTAAGCTAGGATTTTAAAGTTGGGCAATGGAAACATTTGTATTCCCTGATACAATAATAAGGTTAATTATTAGGTGGATATACCAGTGATTAGAGGCAAAATTGAAAGTGGGCGGATTTCCCTCTTATGTCTGAATAGAGGATAACAGACACGGTTGTTCTCTTTCCCCTTTTCTCTTTATTTCCATTATATTTAGAGCCATTGGCAAATAAAATAAAGAACTCAGAAATTTAAGGATACAATTGGTATAGTAATCAAGAAAAGTTGGCCTTACTTGCAGACCAAATTTGTACTTAATAAAACCAGAAAGATATGTGTGTTGTGGCACATTCTGAGAGAGTTTAAAGTCTTTTCGGGATGTAAAATTTAATGAAGATAAAACAAAGGCTATAGGTGTAAACTATGCACCCACACATGAATTGGTTCGGCAATACCAATGCTTATGCGGATATGATAAAATGAAGTAATTAGGAGTATGGCTTAAAAGGATTTTGCTGTCGTAGCTAAAGATATGTATTATCGATTGTGATGTGTTTTTTGAGACCACACCCTTGGTGGCCTTTTGCTAGCTAAATCACCCTGTAGAGTGACTCCAAATGCTACAGTTCTTGATTTTAGTTTGGAATTGTCCAGATGGTGTCACTGCATTTGAAGTCTAAGCAAGAAATGTGGTAATGTGGTAATAAGGTAAAATAAGGTAATATGCTCTGGGCAGATATGACTTTCAATATAACGATTTATCTAGATGCTACTTTTGCTGAACATAGACTTGGTCACGGTCTTCTGTTATTTATTTACCTGGATAACTAGCTTTTAGATTTCCTGTCCAAGGCCAACTTAGAGATGGCCTTCATGTGGTCCTTTCCATAGATGCAGTTTCTCTGGTTTATTGGTTCTTAGATAAGTATGAGGCTAGTTGCCCTGGCAGGCCATTTTAAGCCTAGACAATTTACATTTAAAGGTGAGAATCAAACTATGTACTTTGTGTCTGTGGGGCAAACACCTTAACGATTATGCCAATCGCCTTTCTCTCTGATTGGCAGTAAATTGGTGGAAGTACTTTCTGTACCAGAGGAAATCCTGAGTGAGGAGCTGGTCTCCAGTGCTTAATCATTCCTGCCCTTTGAGTGGGCTCAGATGGACATGGCCTTTGACACCTGCATGACTATGCAGTCGAGAGTGCAGGCTCTGAAATGGTGCACCTGTTAGGCTTGATAGCTACCATAATGTTTGTTGTAGTTTTGTGTGCCTGAGGAATTAGGAGTTGCAATGGATTGTGAAATGCCAGTGGCATGTGTTGACAAATGTTTTCAGTCAGACACATGCTACTGGCCCTTAGGGTGGTGCAGAGTCCCCATCAGCTTTCTCATGGTGCATGTTTCCTACAGCTAATTTCATCAGAATTTCTTTTGGTGGGCTCTTCACTGACAGATTAGGGAAGTCCCCTAGGCTCCTTCATGGTGTGTAAGGGAGAGTGGTTCTCCTGGAACAGGGAGCTTTGCATCAGATTAGTTGGAGCTGAGGATAGTACTCTAGCAGTGAGGGTCTTAGATGAAGAAAATGACTTCCAGTGCCTTTTCTAATTCATTCAGTCAACCAGTCTATCATGTGGTATTGCTTTTTTAAGCATGTTATTAAAACACCCCACTATAAACGTGTACTTAAGATCTCGTTATAAAACAAGCCATAAACAGTTTCTGTAATTATAGTTTATATATATATATATATATATATATATATATATATATATATATATATATATGGTTTCTAACAATTTTTGTTCACGTCAACATTAAATTGCTTAATTCCTTCCTTCTCTTACACCTCGTGCTTCCTTGTGAGAGTTATTTTCATACATTCCCATACATTCTTTAATTCAGTGAGATTTGCTCTTTCCTTTACATTCTCAAAAAATGCATTCCCTATTAAATCTTTCCCCTTCATACAGTATGTTAAACAAGTTATGTAATACCCATACCCCTGTGCAAGAAGTTAATGTTCATCTGATGTTGAGCCGTAGAGTCATCATTTTACGAAGTCTACATTATGGAAAAGTATATGAGCTGGCAGATGGTGTGAGATGGGTTTCCAGTACTTTTACTGAAGGTCAGGATTCAGAGGCCCTCCTTGGTTTGGGTACTTTCAGATGAGGGGCAGTTTGATGAGCAACCTGTCTGCCACTTGGGAAAACATAATTCCTATTCTCCTCTTCTGTTACGTTAGCAATCCAGGGCGGTAGAGGTGAAAGTCACCTTTATTCTGCAGCACAAGAGATTCCTGTGCGCTTTTTTGATGTTGATGCTGATTCTGCACCTGAATCACAAAGTTGGAGGAAAAATACTAAAACTCATTTTCTTGCTCTAGTCAAAAAGGGTATAGGTTCAGGTACTAAGGTTGGGGATTGGTATAATAGCTAAAGTGTTTACCTCAGACAGAAGGGTACAGGGTTTGATTCTTATATCTGAGGGAAATAGTCTAGGTTTAAAATGGACCCACAAAGGCAACTAGCCGAGTACTTATGAACTAGTAGTGCAGGGGATTCTTTCAATCCTTTCAAAGGCATCCCCAATAGGTGGAAAGAAAGCTGGCTCCCGATACATCCCCCTATCACTTAAACTATTCGTCTTGCCTACAAAAGCTGTTTGAGGTAATGGAAGCTATAAGGAAGAGATTGTGGCTACTGGGCAAGCTTATGCATCCAAATAAAAATAACACTCATTTTGATACACTGGTACTCTGTCTTCTAGTCAGATTGCTAGCGAGTGATTTTTGCATATTTATTAGCATCTGTATGATTTTGAACTCCATTATTTCCTGGTCAAAGGGCATGTAACTGCTGTTTTCCATACACTGTGTCATTGGGAAGGGTAAACAGAATTGTGGCCTACCCCTGGCTGGTAAGGCAAGTGCCTTAAAGAAGTTCTGCATCTTTGTCCAATTTGAGGAATCCCTCCTTTTCACAGTAGTTGAACTTCATGGTTAATGGGGTTGTCTGTCTATCATTTGAACCATTTGGTGTAGCAGTGATGGTTTGTTTTTACAGAAAAAATATTTCCTTCAAGGATAGCATAGCTTTCAAGGTGAAACCATATTACAGCCTAAAGAAGGCTTTAGAGTTTTTTGTTCCAGTCTGTCAACATTCTAATTTTCTTCACTGCTGCAGAAATTGTGGGAAAAGAGAGAACCCTTCCCATCTAGATGTTCACTATCAAAATCAGCTGTTAACTGAAAAGGGTGGGGTGCAGTAAATTACAATTACAGCCCAGGTTGTTTTGTTCCAGACATGGAATGTCTTGCAGTTACCAAAGTGACAAGGATTGTTTGAAAATTATCCATTTTGTATCACTGTTGATTCACCAGTTATATAAGTGTCAGATCTGCATTTTTTTCTTGAGTTGCAGTTCCTTTTTTGGTGGCTTATTGATTGAGGCTGCAGAGCCATGCATACTTGTGTGATTGACACTTTATTCAGAGTGCAGCTGTCAAGGAATGCAGACATCAGTGGATGTGCAGGGTTGCTGGAAAATCCCATTCTTGTAATATATAATACATTTTCAACCCAAGGGCCTGTGAGGAATGTGTCTTATAAACTCATGCTTTAACACATGATCTGAAGTTGTTTTCATTTGATCTTCAGCTTGTGGGAATAGGGATCTGGTACAGATCTGTCTCTGCTGCATTTTCCACCATCGGATTCGAGCTGTAAGCTCCTTTCCTATCCATAATACCCCTGTATCCCTCCTCCCCACAGATCTTGTTTGTCACGCGTCTAGCTAGCACCGCAGTCCGTTGCTCCAGGTTCCTGGTAAGTGAATTAATAAAATTTCTCTGTTCCTCTTAAATTCTCTTTGGCTCTTTCAGACCCCTTTTATTTCTAATTTCATCCCTACCTTTTGCACTCGGGCATTAGTCCTGTAATCCACCAAATAAAAAAAGCGCTCTCTCCTTTCTTTCCTTCTTACTATAGTAGAGTGAGTGTGAGTGTGTGTGCTACATCTGATAGTATGGCAGACAACCCGATGCCAGGGTTTCGGAAATGCACAGTGTGTGGCCATAAGCTTCCCCCTTCTGATGGCCAACACTGTGTGTGGTTTGTCTTGGGGTCCCTCACTTAGACACCTCCTGTTCGATCTGCGTGGGATTCAACCCCCGTGCATTGATCGACAGGGGGGACAAGTTGATCCTGAAGGGCCCCCTTCCTCTGAGGCCTCTGCTTTCACGTCAGCCTTTTCCTCCACCCCGGCCTCTGGGACTCAGCCTCCCGCCTAGAGGGCCAGGGACTGGAAGAAGCACAGACAAGACCGGGATAGGCCCAGGAAGCGATCCTCCTACTGCCCTTCCTCGGCTGAACCTCCAGCAAAAGTCTAGTGTGGCTTCCAGCCTGAGCTTCCCTCAGTTCCGTTTGCCCCATTTTTCTCTGGAGCAGGAGGTTTCTCAGGGCCGATCCTCTTTATCGGCTTCTCCCCGTCACCTCTCCTGGCCCGTCTTCATGGCTTCTTCCACCCAGGCCACCCGCATCCTTTCTGAAGCCAAGGTGGACAGGATGATGTGGAAACTTATCCAGACCCAGAGTCAGATGGAGTCTTGCCTTCTCTCTTGCCCACCGGGGCTGGGAACAAGCAGTCCACCTTAATGCCATTTGCTCCTTCTCGATCCGAGCTCTGGTTTTGGAGTCCTTGAGTCCAAGGCCCCTCGGCATCGAAGGTACCCGGAACTTTGATGCCGACCATTGCCCTGAGTGATTCAGCTACAACTAGCTCTGAGCCGTAGCCTTGGCGCCAGATCCAAAGGAGTGGTGTTGGTTTCAAGGTTTTCATAGTTGGCCCTTTCACTCAGAGTCTCTGCACCTGGAGGCTCGGGTCCAGCTCTCCCATTGACTCAGAGAATTACAGTTTGGTGTTAGCTTCTGGGATTCGTTCTCCTCCTGCTTTTGACATGGTGGAGACTGTTCTTTCAGTTCCCTCGACACCATCATCCTCTGAGTCAGTCCTGGCGCGCTCTCTTTCTGGTCCGGATTCCGCCTCCCTGTGCCCCTCAGGGACAGCCTGTTGCTTCTTCGCCCCAGGGAGTTCCCCCACAGGAGCAGCCAGAAGTTTGAGTCCTCCCCAGAGACCCCCCTGAGGAGCTCCCTTGGAAACGTACATGTGAAAGGAGGCACTTGGACTTCCTGCTGGAGTCCGTCACAGAAGACACCAACTTAAAGGAAGGGGAGTGTTCCCCTCAGTCATTCCTGGCTGATGTCTCCTTTGGAGACATCATGGAAGTCCTACTGCATTGTGGGGGGGGGGGGTCTGTCCAAAAACCCAACCCTGATGCGTCTGTGTTCCTGGAGGCATTTGGCACATGACCCTCTGCCTCCTGGGCATCCCGTCCTGCAGATCCACTTGTGGATTTTATTACGTTCTGACATGGAAGGAACCTCATACAGTGGATCCCATCCCCAAAGCACTCTGATAGGATTCTGAGTGCACCGTCGGACAAGCAACATTGGTTTTTAGGTGTCCCCGGTTGATACTGTGGAGGCAGAGGCCACCAAGAAAGAGCTCACTCAGGAGAGCTCTATGATCCATCCACTGGACCGAGAGTCTCTGGCCATGGACTGTTTCAGTAAGCGGGTTTACGCTTCAGCCATTTTTGCGGTGTGTGTGCTGAACTACATAGCACATGTGATCAGACTTCAGCGGGACCTGGTGAAAGAGGTGGCTGAGTCTGCCCCAGGGTCCATTTCGGCAGACGTGTTCTCCTCCCCTATGGCCACCCTCACTTCCATTTCCAACACCTTTGAGGCTCTTGTCACATGCTACCGGAGGCGCCTCTATGGCAGCCGGTACAGGGGTTGCCATCAGGCATAATGCCTGGCTCTGAATTTGTGCATTCTCGGAACCCTTCAAGGCGTCTCTTACAAATGCCCCATATGATGGTTCCACCATTTTTGGAAAAACTGTACGAGAGACATTAGTCCAGAGCAATAAAAACAGGAAGACCTTATCTGCTGTCAGGATCTGCTTCTCAACCCCTCAATGATCCTTTTCCCAGAATCAGCGGGGGGGAGGGGGGGGCTTGAAGAAGATGTAGTTCCGGAAGTCTCAGGGCTATTCCCAAGATGCTTAGGACTTGCCCTCCCCCAGAGGCAGAAGGAGATATGACAGATAATTGCCGCTCCCTCCAGGCATAGATGCTGTCCTTGAGGCAGAGGGGGTCCCGAGGAACCAGGGGTCTCAGGATTCCTTCCCAGACAGACCCGCGCAGCACCCCCTGAAGGGTTGCCCGACTGCTTGTCTCTGAAGGCAGTCAGGGAACGTCTCTAGCTTCACTCAGCAGCCTGGGTATTGCAAAATCATATCCAGAGGATACTGAATCCCCTTCATTCAAATACCAGTTTCTCCAAAACACCTCCCGGACAGTCCGCCCATGCAACAGGAGGAAGCAGCAGTGGAAATTTCCAATTTGCTCTAAGAACGAGTCTTCCAGCCCATCCCCCCAGACCAGTCCAGATCAGGCATCTATTCCAGGTTTTTTATAGTGCCACAGAAATTAGGGGACTTATGACAAGTCCTGGATCTTTCAACCCTAGACCGGTCAGTTGCCAAGACAACATTCCGGATGGTCACTCTCCAATCTATTCTGCCCTTCCATCAGAAAAACGACTGGCTGTGCTCAGTGAACCTTCAGGATGCGTACTACCACGTCAAAATGGACAGGTGCCCTTGGAGGTTCCTCCGCTTCCGGCTGGGGGCCAATCCTTGCCAGTTTCGAGCGCTACCCTTTGGTCTCACCACTGCTCTCAGGGTGTTCAAAGTGATGGCAGTGGTGGCTGCTCAGCAGCAGGAGTTGTAGGTAGTCTTCTACCTGGAAAATTGCCGCTCCCTCCAGGCATAGTTTCTGCCAAGCCAGGGATCATCTCCTGCAGACTGCCCACCAGTTGGGCATGACTATAAATCTCAACAAGTCCTTATTGGATCCGTTTCAAGTTCTAGACTTTACTGGGGCTAGGTTAGACACCATTTAGAGCAAGGATCTTCTAACTCAGACTTCAATCCCTCAGACATCATGTGTTGTACATTGTTCAGACCCAATATCCCCATGTGGAGTCGGTTCTTCAGGTGTTGGGGTCCATGGTGGCTGCGATCACCCTAATCCCCACGGCTAATCTGCTTAATAAGCGTTCTCCAGTGGACCCTTGCGTTCCAGTTGTCCTTGCTAGCTCTGTTATTATTCCATCCAGTTCGTTTGTCTCGAGCTTGCAGAGATTTGCTCCTGTGGTGGCTTCTATCCCTGGATCTTCCTCTTGAGTCGCCCGTTTATCCTTCCTGCCCCAGTGACCATGGACACCTTCCTACTGGGGTGGGAGTGGGGCATTGCATGGAAAGGACCGTCCAAAGCACATGGTATTCCCTGGAAACACATTTGCATATCAATGTCCTCGAGATGAGGGCAGTGCTGTTGGCATTGCAAGCTCTTTATGACCATCTTCCCCTTGGGACAATTGTCATCCAGACAGACAAACAAGTCTGTAGTCTGGTACATCAACAGACTGGGGGAACCAGGTCTTACCCCTTTGTCGCAAAGCCATGAGATTGTGGGAGTGGGCGGTCTCCACCGACCATTTTCTGGTAGCAACGCACATTCTGGGAGGTCCAACATTCTGGCGGACAGGCTCAGCAGATCTTTTCTGATGCCTTATGAGTGGTCTCTGAATCCTTCAGTAGTGGAGCAGATCTTTCTAAAATGGGGTCAGCCTTGCTCCGATCTGTTCACCTCTCCTTCCAATGTGAAGTGCAGGGAGTATTTTGCTCTGAACCCCCCCTTGGGGGGAATTCCCAGAGACACTCTGGTCCATGCTTGACCCTCCGGTTGTCTGTATACTTATCCTCCACTTCCTTTGATCCCAAAATTCAAACAGAAAGCTCGACAGCTGGGGAGCTTAGTGATCCTCATTGCCCCTTCTGGCTTGTCCAAGTATGGTTCCCCTCTCTGTTGTCTAATGTAGTCTGTCCTCCTTGGGCATTAGATCCAGTTCTGGATCTGATCCATCATCCCTCAGGGATCCCACACCCAGATCTAGTCAATTTGACGCTTACAGCGTGGCTGTTCCAGTTTCAGTGATAGCTAGGACTCCTGGGCTGTCTTCTCCAGTTGAGATGATTTTGGTAGCGGCTCACAAATCATCCACTTGGAAGGTTTATTCCAGTAAGTGAAAACTTTTTTCAATATGGGCGTCTCAGCATGATTTGGACCCTTTCACTGCTCCAGTCCTTGCTATCTTGGAGTTTCTGGCAGATATTTTTCATCAGGGTGCCAGCTTTACTACAGTTAAGGCTCAGTTGGCAGCTATCTCCAGTTTTCATATAGGAAACAATTTGGCTTCCCTAGCTTCTTCCAAGCTTTGTAAAGCCTTTTTTGAAAGGTACCTTTTTACTTGGGCTTCCAGTCAAGGACCCTATGCCACCTTGGGATCTTACTGTACTTCTACAAGCCTTGGTATCTTCCCCCTTTGAACCAACAGCTACAGTGAATTTGCAGTTTCTGTCTTGGAAGACAGCTTTTCTGGTTGCTATTATCTCAGCTAAAAAAGTGTCTGAGATTCAGGCCTTATCTGTCAAGCCCCCTTATATGGTGTTTCATAAAGACATTGTGTTTTTGCGCACAAACCCTTCCTTTCTTCTGAAGGTGGCTTCGGAATCTAACATTAATCAGATTATCAATCTCCCTGTTTTCTTTCCAAACTTCCAGAATAAGGGAGAGTATAAATTGCATTTGCTTAATGTTTATAGGCAATTCCGTTTTTATTTATATAGAACAAAGTCCTTCCGTAAGTCTAATCAACTTTGTTTCCTTTTCTAAGGCTTTCTTGGGGAAACCTGTGTCAAAGGTGATTACTCCTCGTTGGATCTCTCAGTGCATAGCTCTGGCGTATACAGCCAAAGGATTATCTCCACCAGGTCAGGTCAAGTTGCGTTCTACCAGGTTATGGCTACTTCAGCAGCCTTTTGGTCTGGGGTTTCTGAGGATGACATTTGCTCTGTAGCTACTTGGGCATCTTCGCACATGTTTATTTTGTGCTATAAGTTGAATCTCCTGCCCAGAGGTGGGGCATCCTTTGGTTCCACCGTGCTCTGGAATATCCTTCCATGAGGACCTCCCAGGATCTTTTGGTAGCTGGGGACTCTGTCCCACAGATTGAAGATCAAATGGAAACAACAACTTCAGATAGTTATGTACTCAGCATAACGCTCCATCTGAGTTGCTTTTCGTTTGTCTTCAGCCATTCCTCCTTCCTTCCCCTTGCCTTATGGTGGCTGTGTGGTTATCAGGAAGGAAGAGACATAGCCCTTACTTGGGCAAGCCTTTGTCTTTCCTATCATGCTTTCAGGGTACTAATGCCAAGGTGTTAGGCTCTTGGTTAGGTCGGGGTGCTACTGTCGGCAGCAAACTCTATCTGAGGGGAGGAGGGAGACAGGGGCATTATGGGGAGGAGCTTGGAGCTCAGATCCAATGCTGGAAAATGCAGCCGCGTCTGATGTGTACCGGATCCGTATTCCCACAGGTTGAAGACAAATGAAAAGCAACAACTCAGATGGAATGTTATGGTGAGTACATAACTTTTTTTTTTAGTGTTTGTAAAGCCAAAAAGGCAATTGCTACAGACTTGTGTGGATTATGGCTTACAATCTCTCCATTTAAGCCAGAGTATTTCAGCCATATGGATGAAGTACCACTATCTATACCAGCTTTCCCATTATGTTACTCCGAGGTCATCACATTGGAGTCAGTAGCAGAGTGGCTTGGCCCAAACTGTTGCCAGTCTGTGAGGATATGTTGCAAGCAAGAATCCTGCCAGTCACTTAAATGAGTTTGCTAGCCTTTTGAGGGTTAAGGCATTCACCAACACTACCTGCAACCTAGATTCAAATAGCAGCTCATCTGCCAGATGGGCATTGGAGTTGCAATGATGAAGGTCCATATTTTTATGTAAAAGGTGCAAAGAATCTGTTAGTCTAGAGGCTAGTACTTTATCTGTAGAAGCTGTGCATGTAAGCAGAGTATACGTAGTTAATGTTGTCTGTTGGGGATCACATGTAAATAACTACATTGGATACCAGTATTTTCTGTATGTACATACTTCTCTAAATAGCGTAGCAAACACAACAAAAATCTTCTCTCTCTCAAAGTAAGATGGACATTGTTTGCTCTTGCCAGTGTAACATAACTTTTTTTTTTTTTTACTCTGCTAGGGTTTTTGCGGCATGTGAAAGAAGAAAATTCCCTCCCACAGCTGATAAAACCAGGCAACACTACAACCTTTGGTTTTTGCCACTTTAACATCCCAAAGTGAAGTTCTGTCTCGCTAAATAAAAAGGTGGGGTGCATAGTGCATCACACTGAGTTAAGCTGTGGATTACAGGTGGATGAAGTGCATTGAAGGAGCTTGTTTTGGTGGTTTTGTATTGTCAGGGACAGTTACAAGTGGATATGAGGGTGAAGCTTTTTACCTGGACCTACCTTCCCATAATATATGCATGCACACATGATCGCAAGTAGGAATTTCGTGTTTTGAGGGTGAAAGACTAGTAAGTGTATACTTCAGTGGATGTTTAAGCTGTGTGTGATGGCAGTTTTCTCTTAGGCCACCAAACCTTAAGGATCCTTTCTGGGTGTTATCCTAATATCGATGCACATTTTATGTTAATGATCAGCGCTGGATCAAGGCTGTAGGAGCCTAAGCAATAGGAGTGTATTCTGCCAAGGATCAGATGTCCAGTCAGTATTCAAAGCTTTTTGGTACCTTCAATGCACACATCCAAGGAGGCAGGAGAGGATGCTGGTATAAAAGTTGACATAAAGGTGCCAAAATTCAGTTTTCTTGTAGTTTAAGAAACCTATCAGACTGGCTTCACTGCATCTTCAGTGGCTTAGCAGTCTGCTAGTTAGAAATATTGGACAGATAGCATGTCGGGGACTTCTCTCTCATATTTTTATAAAAGCTTGTACTATAGTTTGCTTATGTCTACCAGAAAAGGGAAGTGTGTTAGTGTAGTTAGACATCAGATTCCATTTAGGGATTCCATCACAGCTTATCATGTCTGCTTAAGAGAGAAACATAACATCTGATCGTGCAGTCATTTACATCTAAAATAAGGAGTTGGATTAGTTCCCTGAACTTTACACAAAAATCACTGGCTTTAAAACCTTGATGCAACCAGCTATAGTTTCAGGTACCAGTCCCCCTAATGGCAAGAAGAAAAGATGTGAGACAGGTGATCGTTGTCTTTTACTGTATACTCATTCCTGGCTCAGTGGACAACTCCTCTCTGGCCATATTAAAGACTTTGGACCATTCATCTATGTCTTCCAACCCCTCTGATGCTGCTCCTCAGGAAGCCATAAAGGGTCAGATGTTTAGCATGTCATCCTGGCCTGAATCTATGCCAGCTTTGGAGAGGGGAGAACCATGCTCAGTCATCTCAGAAGAGGTTTGTGGGTACTTGAAATTTTAGTTAATGCAGAAGTATTCGCCACTTCAGAGTTTATACAATCTCTAAAGAAAAAGACTTGTGAAGATTAAACACCTGTCTACTGCCACTTCCCCTTTTTCCAAATAATCCAGAGAGGAATCATTTCCTTTTGCTAAAGGCCTTTTTAAGGACTTTGTCACTTCAAGCTGCTTCACATTTAATGAGGAAGCTATGGCACTCTCCTCCTGACTCTGATTCTGATAGTGAGGAGACTGGGTTAGACTGTTTCCAAACCGTCTTCCCCCAAAAATGGCTAAGAATATGATGAAAACATTTCTTCAGATTATCCTGTGGAAGAAATCTCTTGCTTGGTACTATAAGATGGATGAAGGAATTATTTCAATTGGGAGCAAAAGGAAATATGTGACACAGATTTAAGGTATTATGGCCTGTTAAAAGGTAAAAACACCTAAATCATAGCCATTCTGTCACCGGGACATTAGAAGATGCTTTTAATGCTGATGGTGTTACTCCTGACAGCCAGGCTTTTGCTCTTAAGAACTTGAGTACCTCATTCATAAGTTCCTTTTACACAACGCTGTAACTGACCCATCTGTTATCTCACTGATAAAAAAAAAAAACTTTGGATCTAAGCATATTACTATATCCAATCCTGCACCCAGCGACGGGGATGTCAGAGCCTTTGACAGGCATGGGAAGAAGATTTACTCATCTTCCACTTTAGCCTTTAGAACTGTTAATTGGTAAGCTTGCATGTCCAGATGTCATTTGTCAAGATTTGCTAATATGAGTAAGGTTATTGCAGACCTGCCTTCTTTAGGTATGAAGTCCACATTACTTTCCATTGCACAATTCATTAAGAATTCATTGTGATGCTCTTATAATGCTGCAGAGGCCGTATCTAGAGTAGCAGCAAATAGTCAGTGATGTGCAGGTATGCTGGTCTAAGATTTCAAAATCTGCTGTAGGATATCATCTGAAATTCTTAATGCTGCCTTGATAAAAGGTCCTGTTTGGCACTTATTACTGGATGCCAAAGTTTAATGAAGTGGGAAAATGGGGGAAACTCATCCAAGGGTTAAAGCAAAGTTTCAATCCCCTATACCTAAATATAGTAGAAATTACCATTCTATCCAAGGTCAGTTTTATAGGAAACAATTTAAACAAGCCCAGAAAAGGTTATGAAAGCAACAGTTTAAAAAGCACTGGCATAGCAACTCAGAAAGAGGGGTGCCCCAAGTCCAGTCTCAGTCCAAGAAAAAATGACTGATGATGCTCCCATTCCCTTCCCTCTTCTTACTCTGGCACAACTTTATAAACTTTTCAAAGAATCTCTCTTCAGTGACATCAGGTTAGAACCGATACTTGTGCCTTAGAAAATCATTCAAAATGGGTACAAGTGGTAATGAGATTTCTTCCTTCCAACCCTAGCTATTCATCCTCAGTCTTAAACCTCACTAACTCCCATCATTTCTCATATGCTGTCTCAAGACATGATAGAATCTGTATCAGAAAATTAAAAAGGAAAGGGTTTCAACTTAATACTTCTAGTGCCCTTAAACGAAGTTACCTGGATGCCTGTTCTTGACTTGTTCTTAAATCTTCACTTGAAGATCTCAAAGTTTAAAATGCTTACCCTGCAGTCACTTTTCCTTTTGACTCCTCCTCTAAGTTTTTTTTTTTGTTAACACCAGACCTAAAAGATTCATATCACCATATTCACAAAAGTTTTTTTTTTCTCTGGTTCAGTTTCACATTTTCCATTCTTTTCTTTAACCTTTCGTCTATCTACTCCCTCGGTGTTATTCAGTGTCTAGCACCATATCTAGATGTCTGCCTTATTTTTGCATACTCTATTCAGCACAGTCAAAAAACTGTCATCTTTGTGCAAATTGTTTCTAGGTTGCCTGCTGTACAGTTTCCCAGTGATGGTTTTCCTGCTTCGGAAAAAGTAACCTTTTATAGGTTCATAGGTTTATACTAGGCTATCTGCCCCAAGGCATTTATAAGCCTAGCCCGAATTTTTGTGGCTTACGCCACCCCTTATATGAAAAAATACTGTACCCATTAGTTTGTTGTGCCTCTGTCCAGTAGTGACACAGAGATGATTCCCGGGGTAAACCTACGATCTCCCATCCACAGGTCAAGATTTCTCTTGAACAGAGCCAGCGAGGTGCTCTGCCTCACATGGACCGGGACTCTATTCCACAGCATAGGGAGTCTCTGAGTGATAAATCTATCCCTCCAGCACGTCCTATTTATATCCGTGCTAAGGTTTAAGTCACTTGCTCCAGTGGTTTTGGTGGATTTGGATTTTTTGAGGTGGAGCATGTCCATTAATTCCGGGTTGGACATGGCCTTGTATGTCAGGCACATGTCACCTCTGAGCAGACGGTATGCGACTGAATAAAGCTGGAGTTTCTTCAATCTGGCAGCATATGACAGATTTTGGAGTCCCTTTATCCTTTTGGTGAGAAACTTTTGGGGTCTCTCCAATTGCTGCAGATGTCAGGCGAGATGCATCCCGAATGGGGCATTGTACTCGATCATTGGTCTGATAAGTGAAGAGTACAGGGGAACAATGACCTCACTAGATCTGGATGTGAATCCCTTCATGATCAGGTGGGCAATGTAGAAGGTCTTTCTAACCACTTTAGCAACGTGAGTGTCAAAAGAAAGGCCACTGTCAACCTGGGTCCCCAGGTCCCTGATAACCTCTTCTGTGCTTAGTGGATTGCCACCTATATGGTAGCTTGGGGTTACCTTGTTTTTCCCAAAGGGTATGACTATACATTTTTTGGCGTTTAACTTCAGGCCATGGCTCTGGCACCAGCTATCTGTTTCCGTGAGTCCCTTCTGAAGGATATCCGTGTCCGATGCACTTTCCACTATGGCCCAGTTTGCAGTCTCCTGCAAACTTTGTCAGCCAAAGTCCTCCCATGTTGCCCTGTACTTCTGAGAAGTAGATGCCGAACAATAGGGGGCCAAGGACCGAGCCCTGTGGGACACCACTTGTGACCGGCTTGGAGTCTGACATAGCGCCAGCAACTCTAACCCTGTGGGTTCTGTCCTTAAGCCAGTTTGCAACCCATCTTGTGACATATGGGTTTACATTTAAGCTGGTAAGTTTTTCTACAATACCCGAGTGGGGTATTGTGTCGAAAGCCTTTGCAAGTTCAAGGTAGGCTGTATGGACTGCCTTTCCCTCATCAATGGCCTTGGTGACTGTTTTGAATTAGTCGACCAAGTTCAAAAGGCATGATCTTCCCTTGACGAAGCCAAACTGGGTTGGGTCCAATGTCTGCAAGTCCCCTATATCTTTGTTTATGAGCTCCATTATGATCCTCTCCATAGCTTTGCAGACTAGACTTGTTAAGCTTATGGGGCAGTAATTACCAGGGTCCATAGAGGCACCGCCTTTGTGGAGTGGGACCACAGTTGCCGTACGCCACTCCTTGGGCACGTATCCTGTGGTAAGGCTGAGATTAAACAGCTGCCTTATGTGCGTGTTTAATTCCTCATTTAGCTCGTGTAGCACACAGCCGGGGACACCATCCGGTCCCATTGATGCTGTGTTTTTAGCTTTAGAGAGAGCAGCTTTCACCTGCGCATTTGAGATGTCTGGGAGGCTACACTCTGCTGGGATAGTTATCTCTCCTTTAGGGGGGGAGAGGGGGGTGAAGTTTGCACTGAACCTTTCTGCCAGTATGTTGGCAACGCCTGTGGGTTCAGTGATTTTTGTATCATTTTGGACTAATTCTGAGCATATCTGGGAGTTTCCACCCAGGTTCCTAACATAGCTGAAAAAGGCCTTATGATTGTCCTTTGAATCCATGGCAATTTTTCTCTCAAAATTGGCCTTAGTTGATTTTATGAGTGCTCGTATTTTTACTAATAATGATCAGGGTGACTTCCCTTTTATGGATTTTGTTCTATCATGTAATAGCTTTCTCCTCTTATTGTAAAGTTTGTTAATGGCTGGGGTCCACCAGACTGGACGTTTGCCCTTTGTGGAAAGAGTCTTGGTTTTATTTGGGATTGCCGGATCCATGCAGTCCTGGAGGTGTTCATAGAAGGCATTTGTAAGGGCTTCAGCAGCTTGGGTTGTGGTTTCCACTGTCTCAGGGGCCTTGAAGGATACCACACCAGTCTTGAGTAGTGTGAAGTTTGCTTTAGAGAAGTTCTTCACTGTGGTCTTTTTTGTTTGGGGTGGGGGCGGGATGTGGATTTCCAGTGAGATTAGTTTATGATCAGATCTCACCAATGAAGGGATATACTTCCGGTGTGGAGCATTTTGTCCCCATGTTTGTGATAATGAGATCTAGTATATTTTCTCCTCTCGTGGGAACAGTGACTAGCTGTTCCATGGCATTTGAATTTATGAACTCCAGGAACCGTTGGGCTAGAAAGTTAGGGCTTGAGGTAATGTTCCCAGTCTATATTCGGGTAGTTGAAGTCACCCAATATGATGGTGTTTGGAGATACATTTATACCCTTCAGTGTCTTCAGGAAGGCTGTGTGGGGTTCCTGAGTTTGAGAGGGTGGCCTGTAGCATGCTACAATTTGTAGAGCAGTTTTGCCTATGGTTAGTTGCACCTGGATGGTTTCCGAAGCTTCGTGCGTTGCCACCAACCTGGAGGTGTGGGTATCCTTTATGAATATGGATACACCCCCTCCTTTTGTGGTGTGGTCCAGGTTTTGGGGCCGGAACGCATGATATGAGGTAAAACCTAATAGTGCCGGGGTGCTCTCAGGAGCCTTGAACCGGGTTTCAGTTACAGCACAGACATCGATGTTCTCCATACTGAGAAGGGCCTCGAGTGCGTGCATTTTGAGATTTAGACTTCTGACATTGAGCAGCATTACCCTCAGTTTCTTCCCATTTTTATTTTCTAGGGTGGTAGGTTTAGAATTTGAGCCGTGCCTAAAAAAGGCACTATGGGGGTGGCAAGAGCCTTAGCCAATATCCGGAATCCCAGGGGTGACAGGTGCAAGCCGTCCCTTGCGAAGCAGCGTGGCTTGTCAAGCTTGTCATCCCAGGCAGACAGACACTGGATCCCCTTTGAATGACACCAGACATTAAGCCAATTGTTAAAGCTGATCATCTTGTCTCTATATTGTGGCATCATTCTTGGTGAAGGAAGGATACTGCTCAGGATTAGGGTCATACCTGCCTAGGCTACATAATCAGAGAGCTCCTCTGTCTCTTTTCATGTAGTCCAGGGAGGTACGTCTCAGGTCATTCACACCAGCATGGACAATGACTGTGTCATATTTTTACTGCCGTGGAGTGACCCGAGTGCTTGTGTTATGTGGCGGATTCTAGCGCCCGATAGGCAGCTTACTGTGACCCTCTCCTTGTTCAGCCTGGTGAGTGGGGGCGTCAGTGTGTCTGACTATGGAGTCACCTATGACAAGTATGTTTGGTGTTGTATTTGGCTTTAAGGGCTGTGACTGCTTTGCACACTGCTTTTGTGGTTTGTGTTGCTTGTGGGGTGTCTTGAGGTAGCAGTTGTTTGGGTGTCTGCTTTGGAGGCCTCTGCTGTTTAGGTAAATTTTTACTCAGAGCCTCCGAGTATGTCTTTGTGTGTTTGTGTGTTTGATTCAGTGGTGTGGTAGCATTGTGAGGCTGGTTTTGTGGTGTGTGTAGTTGCCTTCTCCTCCTGTCTGGTCTTGCCAGTCCTGAGTTGAGAGAGCTCAGCCTCCAGTTTGGCTAAATAGCTGCATCTCTCGCAAGTATTTGTGTTATGTGGGAGGAGGAGAGGGTTGTCTGTGTACATGAGGCAGTTATAACATTGCCTCAAGATTCCCAGATTCACCAGCTGGACCGGAGAGGAGATTGACATCTGACCTTTGGACATGCTAGAATAATATTGGGAATTCCTTAATAATTGAAAACAAGGGCCAGTGGGGAGTGAGGGTGTAGTGCTTTTAATTTTTAGTGCTGACTTATATAATTGCTTTAGTGAGCAAGTGCCAGGTAACTTGAGTGCAATGTGTTACAAGTAACTAAATGCAAAAACGACAACAGTAACTTTCTTTCAAGTGAAACAAGGAAATAAGTACAGTAAGCAATGCAGATATCACTAGTGATCCACAGAAGCGCTGAGAAGCCGCGTATTAGGTGGAATTGGCTTCCAGGGAAATAACAAGCAAACAAACAACAAGCATATAAACAAAGCTAGATTCAGCAGACCTGGATCTAGTCTATGCTAGAGCAAACAAGGTGTACCAATTTCAGTAAGATACAGTTCAAATATTCAGGCACTATAAACCTTTAACCAGAAATTCCTAGCTCAGAAGGGCAGAGTCCAGCCTCTTCTCCCACAAGAGTGCAGACCACAAACCTTCTTAATGTAAAATAACTGGCCTGAAGCCCAAGTGCCTAAACCAGAACTAATACACTTGGACACTGGGCTATCAATCAGCAGTTCCCAACTTAGAAGGATGAAAGCTACCTGTCCTGCCACCACAGTGCTTGCCACAAACCTTCCTAATGTAAAACAACTGGTCTGAAGCCCAAGTGCTTAATCCAAAAGACTTAGAATGATAGCTACACTTTAATCAAGTTACAACCAAGCAGTAATAAATACAATTGAATACTTTAGAGAATGTCTGGATTAGTGCTCAAGTTACACAAACAACGCTAGATCCAGCAGGCCCGAATCCAGTCTATGCCACAGCAAACAAGGCGCACCAACTTCAGTAAGAAGCAGTTCAGATATGCATGCACTATAAGCCTTTAACCAGAAATTCCCAGCTCAGAAGGGCAGAGTCCAGCCTCTCCTCCCACAAGAGTGCAGACCACGAACCCTCTTAATGTAAAATAACTGGCCTGAAAGCCCAAGTACTTAAACCAGAATTAATACACTTTTAGAATAACAGACACTGAGCCCTCAATCAGCAGTTCCCAACCCAGAAGGATGTAAGCTACCTGTTCTGCCACAACAGTGCAGACCACAAACCCTCTCAGTGCAAAACAACTGGTCCGAAGCCCAAGTGTTTAAACCAAAAGGCTTAGAATGAGTTACACCAAGCAGTAATAAATACAATTGAGTATTTTTAAGATGATGCAAAAGTAAAATGAAGTAGGTAGAAACACAAGTACAGTAAAAGCAAATGAAATTTTTTTTTTTTTTTTTTTTTATCTGAACAAGTGCTGAGATCAAAGAAACAGATTTGAGAGCTGAAACTAGAAAACTGGCTAGTTATAAGAAGAAAAAACAAGCTAGAAGGCTTCCCTCAAACACAGAAGGGCTTGGGGGCTCAGAAGCCTACAAATAGTCTATACCACTTAACAGGAAAGGAAGGAAATGAGCTTGATTTTTTTTTGTCTGTTTCCCAGATGCTCTCTTTGTACACAGTAGGAGTGCCTGAAATCAGAATATGATCTCACTGCACTCAGTTGAGTGAGCAAATGAGATGGGCCCAGAGGCAGGCTGAGGGGCGGGCAGTTTCAAGGCCACCAAGATTAACACCAAAACAAAAACAGGGTGGGTGGGAATAACTGAAGAGCAGAAAAACTGCCAGTTCAGTTAATATTCCTTCAACACAGTTTAAATCAAATTAAATACTGTATTTTTTTTTTTTTTTTTAAAGTGCAGATAAAGGTACTTAAATTCTCTTATACGTCCAGTTGAATATAACCAATTTGTTAGCCGGCCAAAGCTGAGGTTTTTAAGCAGAAAAGATTTCACAATGCACCACTTAACTAGGCAAGGACAGGAAATCAAAGAATGTGGCTACCCCCACACCTGTAATTGCTAGCAAATAACAAAATTCAGCAAACACTAGCTTCTGTTCAAGTTACTAAAGAGCAGAAGAGCAGAAAAACTGCCAGTTTAGTTAATATTCCTTCAACACAGTTTAAATAAAATTAAATACTGTATTTTTTTTTTTTTTTTTTTTAAAGTGCAGATAAAGGTACTTAAATTCTCTTATACGTCCAGTTGAATAAGAACAGTTTCTTCAGTTTTTGGAGCAACTTCTAACTATAGCCTGAGAATACTCCAGGATATTGCGATTCATAGCCTCCACCAAAATAATGATTCTGCTTGCCTAGTTACACTTAAGAAATCTTCAGTGGTTTCTCAAATCTGTATCTACCCATGTCCAAGGTGTTCAAGATGCAGGGTTTTGGGGACCAGTATTTCAAGATGAAACAAACTGCGAAAAGCTGGCATTGTTAAATGCATTGGAAATTAAATAATTTGTGATTCAGGACCTCTCCTGTTAAATCACAGACAAACACCACTGTAATGTGGTATATAAACAAGGTAAGAAGACTAGGTTGTACCTCCTATACAGACTACCTAATGATATAGCGTAGGATATTGCAATTCTGCACAACTAGCCCCTTCAGGCTGCTTATATTCTGTCACAGCAAAATATTGTGATATGCAGTCTGAGCAGGTCCACATCAGACCCCTATGAATGGAAATTGCCTGAGGGAGTCTTCAGGACATAACCCATCAATGGGGAGCTTCCCAGGTAGATCTGTTTGCCTCTGTTTATAACAAACAGAAAAGTTCTACACAGAGCTGCTTGAAGAAAATCCTGGAAGACTGATGCTTTCCTTCTATGGATAGGAATGTTTCTGTATGCCATCCTTTTCCCATTTTTTAACCTAATAATGAGTTCTTTTAAAGATGCAAAAAGGCTCCCAGAAAATAATCCCTTTTGGTCCAGATAACAGTGGTTCTCCCTTCTCTTGAAAATGGTCAAGGGCAGTTAGCACAAATTTCCTCAAGAGAAGCCTGCACTGGATGAAGGGAGTTGTATTGCACCCCAGTCTTTAAATTCTACATCTGACTAGTTGGTTTCTGCTCATGCACCTTTTTTCGAGGACGTGCAACAGGTTTTAGAGGAGGCTAAGAAATCTGCTACGAGAAAATGATGTTTGACTAAGTGGGAAGGATTTTCTAGTTAGTGTCGTAAGATGAACCCGACCCTTTTAAAATTTAAGCTATTTGGGTTTTCAGTACCTGCGTGAACTGCTCAAATTGTCATCTAATAAAATTCATCCGTCAGCCATTTCTGCTCACCTGCCTTTACAATCCCCCCTTTCCTTATTTCAAGTGAAGGTTTTTGAAAGGGGTACTTCACATTCATCCACTTACAAAACAGGTAGCTCCTTTGTAGGATTTCAATCTTGTATTAGAAAAACTTAACTCTTTCTTTTTGAATCAAATCGTTAGGCTGATTTAAAGTTCTTAACATGGAAAAACAGTGTTGATCAATACTCTGACTTGACTAGGAGATTGTCCAATTTTCATAAGGAATAAGGGTCCTTTATGCCCAAGGTAGTTTCAGAATTTACCTTAAATCAATCTATTCATCTCTTTATGATGTCTTTCCATTTCACTGCTGCAGTATTCATTACATTAGGGATCCCCTGCCAAGGGTGGCCTGACCTCTGGCCAGTATACCAAAGCCTTTAGGTTGCTTTAAGGTGTGCCATACATCACACTTTTGCTCCTTGCAATAGTGTAGGTTATAAAGGCGATGTCCAGATGTACCATCCTCAGGACCTCTTTGCCACCAGTCTGAATGCCATCACTTGATCGTCTATCTGAACGACTGTTTCGTTGTTGGTTCACCAAGCCATTACAGATAAGTGTCCCGTTGGGTTTTTTTTTTTTTTTTTTTTTTTACTTATCCTTTTCTAGTCTCTTGTGGAGTTTCATGTCATCCAAGAAGGGCAGATGCCTCTGTGGGAGACAGAGTCCTCATAAAGACTGCCATGACCAGTGACTCTGCTTTGGTGCCTCTCACATCCATATGTCATGTTCCATTTGTCAAACTTTTGTACCTAAAACTCTGCATAGTAGACTGTCTTCTTTGGTGCTTTATCTTGAAAATCAGTATCTTAAGCTTCCTGTGAAACACGATGGAGGGTACTTCCTACTCCAAGGGGCAGCTGTCAGTGAAAAAGGCCAAGAAAACTAGGCTGCAGTCTTCTGCTGTTCAGCCTCCAGTGGAAGTCTGTCCCGAGGTGAGTGAATGCCTGGGGGATCGCCTGGCTTTGTCATTGGATTCCTCTGCCATGACCTGGTGAAAGGCTGGCAGGGATTCGATTTTAAGTACGTCCAAGGAGACTTTTCAAACGTCCATTTTGGATGTTTTGGCGAACCACGGCTGATTAATTCCAATTGGCATAGGTGTGTTCCTCAGGTATTTGTCAGAGAAGTCCCTACTACCATCATTTTAAGCATTCCTTGGTCAGAGCCTTCCATATTTTATAAGGCAGACATCCCACTGAAGAAAAAACAAAAGACTAAACATATTTCTCCTGCACCTAGGAATCCACAACGTGAATGTCAGGCCTTCACTCAGGATTTTAGTGCTTTGATGGCATTGAAAAACCTCCTCGGGGAGATTCTGCTCCAGCCCCCCTTGGATATCTACTCCTCTAAAAAGACACAGGGAACAGGATTCCTCTAAGTAGGATCTGGATCTGGATGAGGAATCCCTTGCTTAATCTTCTCAGATTCCTTCTCCTTAGGACTTTTGATCAGCGGAAGAGGAATCTTCCAGTCCTGATACTCCCTTTGAAGAGATTCCTTTTGGGAACACAATCTCCAGGTTAATGGAGTTTAAATGAGATTGTGTTCATGTCACTGAGGAACATAAAAGATACTATAAATTGTTGCAGATGGATTCTCCTAAACCTCCTGTTGTTCCTCCTGTTTTGGCTGCTTTGTTGAATACATCTTCCAATACTTCTAAGGCTCAGAATCTCAACCCCCTGCTCCCAATAAACCTGATAGATTTATAGATTCTATAAGGTGCCTGAGGACTGCAAATTTTTGTACAGTGCTCCTGCTGTGACCCCACGTGGTGTCTGTAGCCTCTGACAAGCCCTCTCAATTGCTTCCTTCTGCCAAATTACTGCCCTCTGATAAAGACAGCAGGCTAGGCAAGAAGGTTTACACTTCTGCTTCATTGGCTTTTAGGTTAATTATCTGACTGATATGTCCAGGTACTTGTTTGGCTGTCCTATCCCAGGCTTTTCAGGTTATTGCTGATATTCCAGACCCTGAAGATAAAACTTCTGCTCTTTCCCTGTTAGGGACTTCCTCCCAGGTGGCTCTTCATTCCATCAAGTATAGTTATGATGCAGCAGATGCTTCTTCTAGGGCTGCTGCTTTTGGGCCAGTGATAAGGAGGTATTCATGGCTTTCGCTTCAGCCTTTGCCTGATATTAAGGTTAAGATGTTCTTCATGTTTCACTGTTGCAGTCATCACATTTAGGTTATCCCTTCTGGGGTAGCCCTCTGCCGGCCTGAATACCAGAGACTTAGTATTTCTGCATCAGTTGCTGTCACTTGATGACTGACGTCAGGTAGTCAGTGGCATAAAGGAAGGCAGCCGACGCCATTACCCCAGTCTTTCTTGCCGTGGAGCCCGAAGCAGAAGCAGTTTACACAAGTGCTGGTTGGCACGCTACCAGAGTTTCGTTTCCAAACTGAAGTTGAAGTTTTCGAATGCTAAGTACCCCATTGGGGATCTCATTTTCTTGCACTAACCGATGTCAGAAAAAGTTAATAATTGTCTCGTCTGTGGAAAGCAAATACCACACCGGGACTTCCACTCCTACTGTCACTTGTCTAGGCCCAGACCACTACATCCCTCATCGGTTCTATGCTTTAATGCCAGAACTACTCGGGGCCGGACCCTTATTGTAGCCAGATATTTCCATTTACAGTCCTTGAATTCCAATATGGCTTCCATAAGCCATCCGATGGCAGATCCTCTGAAAAAAAAAAACGTAAAGACAGAGACGGTCCGCACAAGACTAAACCACCTGACGACACTACTGCCAAGCTGGTAGTCAGTCCTCTGGAATTCAGTGAGGTGCTTTCGCAGCCCCTGATGCCCACGTAAGTTAATTTGCAGGCCTCTGCTGAGACCTTTACGGAGTCCGGTATGCCGCAGAACTCTTCTTTGTCTAAGGATCCTGCGGTAGTCTCTCTACCTTGGATGGATCCAGAGTCAATGTGCAGGCACCAGCTTCCAAGGAAGTCCTTCGCAACACCGAATCCAGACATAAACTGATGCCTTCTTTCATGTCTACCATTTTTTCTAAAACCGAATTCCTTAGTCCCAAGGGTCGAGCCACCCCCCAAGGAACCGACTTCCAGCCATTCTTTGGCGCCTGCTCCTTTGCCTCAGTCACAAATGCTTAGAATGGCAGAGGGACCTTATGCTGATTATGGGAAGCCAAGCCACTCCGTCAAAAAGAAAGCAATCTGTCTACAGAAGTTTTGTCTGAGCAAGAGTCAGATGAATCTGATGCATCTTTCTATGAAAACATGCAGCCTCTCTCCACATATGAGGAGTCTGATGCAGAGGAATCTATTCCTTCAGCCTCTCCCCCAGAGGATTTTTCCTATGGGGAAACCCTGCATACTTTAAGGGAACATTTCAAATGGGAGAGTTGTCTACCCACAGTCTAAAAAGAGACTGAGAGTACCTGGACCTTCCACAGCACAGACCCGTATCCATCTCCCCAGTCCTAGATGATGTGGATGATGTCTTCCTTGAATCCAGCTTGACTCCAGACGCCCTCCCTCCTGCTCTCAGAAAGGTACTACAGAGCCCCTGACTCTCTCAAATATCTCTCTTAAAAACCAAACAGTGGACTCTGAGGTCATTACTCAAGGCCCTAAAGGGGTTAAAGCTACTTCAGCTAAGAATCCCACTCCCTCAGACAGGGATTCCAGAGCACTGGACAGATTGGGTAAAAAAGTATACACCTCAGCTACTCTTGCTATCAGGGCATTAAATTTGTCAGTTCCATATACTTAAATATCAGCAACATACCTTGGAACTCCTTAAGCAAAAAATGTCCTCCTTTCCTGCATGGGCAGAATCTAAAGATTTACAGGAATGAATGCACTCTGTTGGTCAAGTAACTAAACACACTTTGCACTGCGGATTTGATGCCCTAGAAGCTTCTTGCAGGGCACCAGTCACTGGATCTGTCATTAGAAGACATTTGTGGCTTAAGGAACAATCCTTGCCAGACCATGCCAAATCAAAATTGTTGGATGCACCCCTGCACAAAGATAACTTATTTGGTACTAAAGCAGATGATGTGTTAAAAAAGATGGAAGAAAAAGCAAAATCTATGCAGACTGTTAAAGATTTCTTACAGGTACAGCCATTTCCCTTCCAAGCACTGGTCCTTTCTTGCACCTAGTAAACAGGGCCAGCCTAGGTCCCATGGAAACAGAACTCCAAGACAGCAGTCCCCATGGATTGCAGAGATCTAAGCAGTGGACTGCCTCCACTTCAAATCCAGGGAGTTCTAAGCTACCCCCTTATGGTAAACATTCACACTAGCCTCTGCCCACCTTCACATACCCCTAGAAGGAAAACTCCCCTTCCACTTAAGTACCTGGGCCACCATTACTAAGGACCAATGGGTTCTGAACATTGTGCCTCAGGAGTTCAAATTCTCCTTCCACACCATTCCAACCCCAAAAGGGTTCCCAGATCTACCACCAAATCAGTGGGCAGAGGCTCAAAAGCAAATCCATACCCTCCACTCCTTGGGAGCAGTAGAACATGTTTCTGCAGAGCAGATAGGCCAAGGCTTCTACTCCAGATTTTTTCTGGTACCCAGAAAAGAAGGCAGCTGGTGCCCCATCCTCGATCTATCCATTCAAAACACCTTCCTGGTGATGCTCACCCTCCAGCAGCCGCTGCCCATGTTGTGTCCAAGGACACTCTGGACCTAAAAGAGGCTTACCTCCACATCCCCATCAGGGAGTCCTGAAGAAAATTTCTTCGCTTCAGGGCAGGATCTCAACACTTTCAGTTCTCTGCACTTCCCTTTGACTTACCTACTGCTCCTTGAGTTTGCACAAAATGCCTGGCTCCAGCCATTGCATTTTGCAGACAAAGAAATATTCAAATTTTCCTCTACTTAGACGACTGCCTTATTCAGGTAGACAGCCAGGAAAAGTTGCTCAAAGACCTGGCCTTTGTAAAGGACCTACTAACTTCCTTAGGGCAAAAAATCAACGAAAGGAAATCCAGACAGTTGCGCACCAACAGGATAATCTTCCTGTGAGCAAGTCTGGACACAGCATCCCAGATGGCATGCCCAACACTAGAGAAACACATTTTCCTATCAGCTTACTTCTCTCAACTGGCCACCAGGCCACAGCTTTCTGTAAGAGAAATCCTGCAAGCTGTGGGGCTCATGGCATCTTGCATACTCCTTATTCCATATGCTAGACTGCATATGAGGAAACATCACTGGTACCTAAAGAGCCTTAGGTGTCAACACTCTCAAGATATGGAGACTCTTTTACCTATCATTCCTTTTCTGAGGAAGGAATTTCTTTGGTGGGCAACAGCCTGCTCACACAACAAGGGACTGCCCTTCTCCCCACACCCCATCGCCTAGACCCTCACCACAGATGCATCAGACTATGCTTGGGGTGCACACCTGGATGGCAGGTGCATACAGGGCCAATGGAACCCCCAGCAACTCCACCTACACATCAATCTAAAAGAGATGATGGCTGTGCAGCAGGCCTTGATAGCTTTCAAACCCCTTCTCTCTCCAGGGGTTCCTCTGATCTAAACAGACAACACCACAGTGATGTGGTACATCAACAAGCAGAGAGGCACTCACTCCTACCCACTGTGCAGGCTGACCATGACCCTTGGTCCACAGCCTTTTCCATGCATCTGCATCTGTTAGCACAGTACCTGCCAGGCTCTCTCAACTCCCTGGCAGACCAATTAAGCAGAAAACGGTTGGACCCCCCACGCGTGGCAGCTCAACAGAGACACTTTCCTACTAATGGGGAACCCCGGAAGTCGCCCTCTTTGCCTCCCACACCAACTATCAGAGCAGCAAATTCTGCACCAGGGAGCATCACTGCATGGTATGGAAAGTAGATGCCCTGTCCTACCCCTGGGTAAACCTCTCTGTCTCTGTCCCTTTCCTCCCCTATCTCTCATTCCCAAGGTGCTGATCAAAATAAGAGAGGAAAAACCAAGGACCATTCTCATAACTCCAGACTGGCCCAGGCAGCACTGGTACCCCTTGCTGCACAGCCTGTCCCCACTGCCCCTATGGAATCTTCCTCAGAATCCCAACCTCCTAATCCAGAGGGAAGGGGAATTCATGCACCCCCAATTGCAGACACTCAATTTGGCAGCTTGGCTTATAACCCTGACCCCTGACCAATCTGCCCTCCTCAGTAAACAGGTGCTGGATGTTATCCGAGAGGCCAGATGCCCTAGCACCAGAAAGTCTTATACAGATAATTGGAAAATATTCTGCAACTGGACCCAGGCTAAGAGGTCAAATACGGCTCAGCCCTCCATCCCTCTCATCCTGGATTATTTAGCTGACCTACTACATAGTGGTCTATCTTTCTCCTCTATAAAAATTCATGCCTCTATTTCTGCTCATTTTCCCACTGAGCAGCCTCTTTTTCCACACCCTCTGATCAAGCAGTTCCTCAGAGGGGCTAACAACTTGAGGCCCCCAAGAAGGACACCAACACTGGCTTGGGACCTTAAACTTTGTCTTGGAAAAGCTCACCCTGTCTCCATTCGAACTAACTTCTTCTGCAGAGCTAAAATTTCTCTCCTGGAAGACAGCCTTCCTTCTGGTCATCATGGCTGCAAGCACTCATGGCAGTGGAACCCTTCATCATCCATGCAGACAGGGTATCCCTCAGAACTAATCCATCCTTCATGCCCAAGGTGGTATCCAGTGTGGCTCTCAACCAATCAATCCATTTGCCCACCTTCTTTCCAAATCCTCAAAACAAGGGGAATGGATTCTGCACTCCCTAGATGTGCACAGACAACTCGGATATTATCTGGACAGGACTAAACCCTTCAGAAAATCAGATCAACTTCGGGTTAGCTTTGATTCAGGGGCAGAGGGCAAAGCCATCTCCAAACAAACCATTTCCAAATGGATAGCACACTGCATCCATTTCTCTTACAGACAGCATGGCAAGCCTCCCTCCCAAGGAGGTCAGGACCCACTCCACCAGAGCAGCCTTCACCTCTGCAGTATTCCTCAGAGGAGTCCCCACCATGGACATCCTGGAGGCTGCCACCTGGACATCTGTTCACACCTTTACCAAACATTGCCACCTGCCTCTCTTTTCTAAATGTAGGGCAGGTTTTGCCTCTGCAGTCTTGCAGGGCATGCTAGCCAGCCCCTAGCTTCCTTGACTGCCTCCACCCATTTCCTCAGCTTTGGGGAGTCTACCCAAATGTGATGACTGCAGCAATGAAACCTGAAGAACATAGTACAGCTGTGTACACTTACCATAAATGTAGATGTCCGAGTGTCTTAACTGTTGCAGTCCTGGTTTCCCTCCCTCCTTCCCCCTTTTTTCTTTTTGTTACCTTTCTTCCTTATTTTTCTCCTTTCCTTACAAAGGACTTATTGGTATTTTTTTTTACACTGGTGGGGTTCTGCAGTTAGAGCCTGGCCTCCTACCTTGGGGGCTCCTGACCGGTTAGGGCAAGAAAAACTGATGTAATGGTGTTGGCTGCCTTCCTTTATACCACTGACGACCTGACATCAATCCTCCAGCAAAAGTAACTGACGCAGAAATACTAAGTTTCTGGTATTCAGGCCGGCCGAGGGCTACCCCCGCAGGGATAACCCAAATGTGATGACTGCAACAGTGAAGACACTCTTAACATCTACATTTATGGTAAGTGTACACAACTGTACTTTCATGAATGCCCCTCTTGATAATAAATACTTTGGTAAAGATGCTGCTAATGTGTCTAAGTCACTTCAGGATAAGGGCAAGATTTTACAGGAACTTAAATATATGTTTGTTTCTCCTGTACCTAAATTTCAGAGAAATTACCCAAGAAGCCAGCCTTTGTTCACAGGCAATCTCGCCTTTCTCTAATGGCAAAAGGGTGGTAAGAAGGCTCTTCCTACTAAAGCTACTTAGTCTTCTGGGCCTCAGCAGTCTCTTTCCAGATAAACCAGGTGCTGTCTAACTATCCTATTCTTTCCAACCACTTTCCTCTTTCTCCTTCTGCCTTTCTCTCCTTTTTGTTTGGCTACAGATTAGCCAAAAAACACATAACGCACCCAAGCAAAACCGAAAAACACTTCCAGCAATTTCTCAGTTTTTCCTACATACCACTTGTATTGGAATAAATGAAAAGGATGGTGAAGGTGCGCATTTTAGAGCACTTGGGTGACATTCAAAATATGAAGAGTACTGTGGCAGTGCACTTTCATAATGTACATGCAGGGAGAGATCAGATTTCCTTTTTAGCGTATTGGCACAACATGTGCTGTTTGAAGGGCGGGACTGTGGATAAGCTCAATGAATTGGAGAACAAATTTATTTTGAATTATAGAACTCGCTTCCTTAGGGGTTTCAATTTCAAAGTTAACTTGTTTAGATTTATCAAATGTATTAAATGTGTCAATATGTGTTAAAAATGTCATACAAAGTTTGTTTTATAGAAAAAAGTTTTGACTGTAGTGGTTATAGCAGGCTTCAGGGTATTTATGGTATTAATAGTATTTAATAGCAATATTTAGTAATAAAACTATTTTAAAATGTGTATGCAAAACCGTGGATATCTTAGAATGTCAGGGCATTATGGAAGTTAATTGCTCTGAGCAGTTTGATATGTTAATTGTTTAATTAGCAGGGTGGATGTTTCAAATGTATAAAAGGGGTAATATGATGTGAACTGGGATTTATCCATTGAAGGCGAAAGGCTGAGTTACCAGATTGTGTGCTGGAATAAACTGAGAATTTGCTGCAACTGTGTTTTGTTTTTTGTTTTTTTTATTATTATTTTTTTTTTGGGCTACAGATTACTCAGAATTCATGCGTCCTGTTAATAATTCACCAAGGGTATTTAATGATTTAGAAATCCCTTCCCCCTTTTATGAGTATTCCTCAGGAACAACTCTCCTTTCCAGAGGTGCTTTAGAACTTTTTGACTCTGGGTACTATTCAAGAGATGCCTGTGTCCCAAAGGGGGTGGAGGTTTTACTCCAGGATGTTTCTAGTACTGAAAAAAGAGGGTACTTGGACACGAATTCTAGACCTCTCTCATCTGAACACTTTTGTGAAGGTGCCCTCCTTTCAAATGTTGACCCTTATTCAGGGGATCCAAGCATTTCCTTACTTGGTTGATCTGTTTCAGGCATCTTCTCCAGAGATCCTATTGTAAAATCTTCATTTTGCTATTTCCGTTCCACAAAGCCTGGGGTTCACAATAGATGTCGTCAAGCCTTTTCTGACTCCTTCTCAAGACCATGTTTTTCTGGGGTGCAGGATTCGGACGGTGCCTATGCTGGCATCCCTGCCTCCTCCCAAGGTCTTGACACTCCTTTCCTTCTTTCAGACTTTTCTTCCTCTGTCCATGGTTACACCCAGGGAGTTTTTGAGAGCTCTGGGTTTCAAGGCATCCACCATCCCTCTGCTCCCTCTGGCCAAACTCCACATGAGAAAGCTTTAGTGGTTTCTGAAGCCAGTATGGCTTTGTGCACATCCTTTAGAAGTTGTAGTTCCTCTTCTACCATGTCTCAAGAAGGAACTTCACTGGTGGATCCAGCAGTTGTGTCTAAATCCAGGGCTTCCCTTTATATCCCCACCTTCTCTCAGAAGCTGTCCACAGATGCTTCAGTTGTGGGATGGGGAGCAGCTTTTGGCACCCTAAAGGTGCAGGGAGTGTGGTTGCCTATTGTCAGGGATGAGCGCTCCTCTGCTGGCGCTTCACACTTTCATCCTCTTTTCTGCCCAGGACCTCTCAAGGTATTTGCAGACAATACCACAATGAAGCGGTATGTAAACAAATGGGGGACAAGATCTTATCTTTGCCGGTTGGCACTCCTGGTGTGGGATCTTGCTGTCCAGTATCAAGTGACTCTTCAGGCAGTTTACATTCCCTTAGGTCCAAACATTATGGAAGACACTCAGAGCAGGTCCTTAACTCAATCCCACGAATGGATGCTTCACAGAGATGTGTTTCTGGGCATTGTCCACCAGTGGGGTACTTCTGAAATAGATCTGTCTGCCTTCCCTCTAAGCAAACAACTTCCTCTATTTTGTGCCAGAGTCCCAGGTTCTCTGGTGTGGAAGGTGGATGCCCTCTCTTTTTCTTGGAAGGAGATGTTTCTTTATGCTTTCCCTCTCCTTCCCCTCATTCCAAAAGTTCTATTCAAAATTAAACTGGATGCTTCCAAAATCTTGTTGGTGACTCCTTTTTGGCCATGTCAGCATTGGTTCCCTCCTCTTCTGCATTTAGCCAAGAGCAGTCATCACAAGTTACTTCACAGGATGGACCTATTCACACAAGACAAATAATCTCTCATCCATTCCCAGCTCTCCACTCTTCAGCTGACACTGTGGGTGATAAGATTGTTTCTACATAGACTCCTTTTCTCAGAGGACATGTTTAGGGTCCTGCAGGAGGACAAAAAAAAACAATTCTAGGAAATCCTATTTATCCAAATGGAAGAGGTTTTCTGTTTGGTGTCTTCCTCGAAATCTAGATCCACAGACTGTGGATATTCCTTTAGTTCTCTCATCTGTGTGAATTGCTCAATGCTGAGTTGGCTTATTCTTCTGTTAAGGCCCCATTCATCACCTATATCTGCTTGTCTGACTTTATTTCCTCCTTTAACGTCTATATTTGAGGCCATGCAGTTTCATAAAAGACGTCCTTCATATCTTGCCTCCCAGGAAGCCTGTTCCTCCTCCCTGGGATTTTAATTTTGTTTTGGAAAAATTGACTCTGGCTCCTTTTGGGCATGCAGCTTCAGTTTCCTTGCAACATTACTCTTGGAAGATTGTTCTTTTGTTAGCTATTACTTCTGCCAAACAGGTATCTGAGTTTCAAGTCCTTTTGGCTTTTTTTGTTGTTTCATAAGGACAGGATGTCCATGCATATACTAATCCTTCCTGTATGCCCAAGGTGGTTAACGAGTTGTCCCTTAATCAGTCTATTAATTTGCCCACCTTTTTCTCTTCTTCACAATCTGCCAATGGAAAGGTGCTGCACACAGATGTGCATAGACAACTCAGATTTTATTTGGATAAGACTAAGGCTATTAGGAAATCTGATCAGTTCTTTGTTTCCTTTCATCCAAGATCCTTGGGATTAGCTGTATCCAAGCAAACTATTTATTGGATTTCAAAGGCTATTTATTTTTTTGGTTCCTTTCATGGTAAGAGCCTTCCTTATTCTATTAAGGCTTACTCTACTAGGGCTGTGGCTTCTTTTGGTGCTTTAAGAGCTTTGATACTAACTCTATTCTTGAGGGCAGCTACTTTGACTTTGTGCATACATTTACTAAGCAGTACAAGTTGGATGGAATCTCCAGAGCTAGAGCTGGTTTTGCTAAGGCCATCCTTCATGGCTTCCTATAGGGCTCTGCTGGTCCTTCCACCTCCCAAGTTTCTTCCTTAGCTTTGACACAATCCCCAATGTAATGAATACTGCAACAGTGAAATGGAAGGGCATAATATAATTTTATAAAATCATACCATAATGGTAATTGTCCTGTTAAAGTGGTATTACACTATTTAGGTAGTCTGTCTCAATGAAGACACTGAGACAGTTCTGCTGGTACGACATTCATTTACTGCACACGAGGTTTACATTTAGCTTAACAATGAAAGGTATAAACATCAATAAGTACCTCAGCTTAGAATAATTAGTCTCTGATACAAAAGAAAAAGTCCCAATCTTTATAATGTCTTTTCTGCCTGCATCAGCAGTTTTGAGAATTTGCCAGAATAATACGTCTTTCCCCATGAGCTGGTCTGCTGACAGTTTGTTTTCCATGTCTTAAACATTCTGTTCCTGAAGAATAACTCCTTTCGTCCTTGTTCTATCTTGCATATCATATTGACGAGAGACAGCTGCATGCAAGAGTTTGTCTTGACCTCCTTGTAGATAATACATTTTACAAGTTGCATAGTTTATAAGATTTAAAATATTTTACTTCTGATTCTTAACAGTGAATGCCAAGCTATATGTTTTTGCTAAGTTAGTTAACTGCGTGCACTGTACACATTAAAATGCAGAACATTTATTTTACATTTTCAGAAAAATTCCACAAGTCCGTTTTCACCTGTTCTTTACTCTCACAGTCCTCTTCACTGTTGCAGTATTCACTCCCACACTACATCCCCTGGTCTATTTCTCTTCTGGATGTACTGATTGCCTTTTCTTTTCCTCGGACTGGTGTTCCTACTGGGGCTCTCAGTTCTGAGAATAGTACATCCGGACATCACCTTTTTGCCCTACACTACACAAGGAGCATACATGTGATGTACGGTGTACCTTAAAGCAACTTAAAGGCTGTGGTATACTGGCCAGATGTCAGGCCACCCTTGACAGGGGATCCCTAATGGAATGAATACTGCAACAGTGAAGAGAGGGACATCTACAGTTAGGGTAAGATTTTACACAACTGTACTTTCTTTCCTGAACTGAAAAGTAAGGAAGAGAGGATCCTACACACAATGATACTACAAAGGATTTTAGATCCCCCAATCAGATTTCCATGTCCTGTGAAGATGAGAAAAAGGGACAACCAGTGTCGAAGCAGACCATTTCCAGATGGTTGCCATATGCAATCCAGGTTAGTTATTCTCATCATTGAATGACCCTTCTTTTGAAGTCAAAGCTCAATCTACCAGGCCTTTTGGCTCCTCCTGGAGTTCACCCCTTTCCAAAAAGTTTGAGACATGTTCTAGAGGTGGCAACTTGATCATCTGTGTACAAACTCACTAAACATTGTAAGACTGACATTTTCTTCAGATCAAGAGCAGGTATTGCTAGGGGTACATTCTAAGGGCTCCTCGAGTCTGACATTTTTTATACTTTCCATGCTATCTGAGCTTTGGCAATCATCCTGTATAACTTAGGCTGCCACAACAGTGATCTAATGATGAGCATAGTACAGTTGTCTAAGTAAACTTTCCATAACATTAGATGTTTGAATAGGTCATTATTGCAGTACTAACACCCACTATCCCCCCTTTCTTTATAGATCCTCTACTTTCTAATTTACCTGCCAGGGTGGGGATGTTCTTCATTCCACATTGCTGCAGTCCTTACATATGGGTAGTCCGCTGTCCTCGGTCGGCCCGAATACCAAAGAAATAGGCTGACGTCGGTCAAGGCGCTTAGAACTGACATCAGGACGTCAGGGTACAAAAGCGCATGACCGACGTCATATCCTCAGTCTTTTTTGCCGCATGGTCCGATGCAGAAGCAGCGTTGCAAGTGCCGTTCGGCGTTCTGAAATTTTTCGAGTTCGGAGTTTCAGACCGAAACCAAGTTGGCTAAGTACCCCGTTGGGGAATATTTTGTTTTTTTCTTGCCTCAGTGTATTACCGGATGTCAGAAAAAGTGAATAATTGTATTTCTTGTGGGAAACAGATACCGCATAGGGATTACCATTCTTTGTGCATTCCTTGTTTGGGGCCTGAGCACGACATAGTCTGGTGTCGTTTTTGTGCTAGGTTTAATAAGCGCACTATTAAGCGAAGGTTAGATTGTGCTAGGCTGGTCTTGATGGCGGTGCAATTATAATATGCCGTCGGATACTCCGACGCCCGCTTCCACGAAGAAGCGCAAAGACAAAGCGGTTAAACCCAGGCAAGATGAGTCGTCCGTTCCGGACGCCGGTTCTTTAGAGGCTTCAGTGGAACCGGTGGTTCAGACGGAGGCTTCTTTGGAGTCTCAGGGGGAGACTTTGATTTTGCAGGATGTGGCCTCTCAGGAGGCAGGTCAGGCTGAGGGGGCTTCTCAGGTTTCTGTTCTCCCCTCCCTTCCCAGGGTGGTTAGGCCCTCTCCTTCTGTTTCCAAGGCTTCTTCCAGGGGCAAGTCAGGTTTAGCTTCTGTTGGTGTCAGTCCTAGTTCAGCAGGGTCTGTGCCCAAGAAGCATATGCTTAAAATGGCAGAAGATTTGATTACTCTGATTAGAGGTTCTATGCCCCCTCCTGATAAGAGGCCTAGGGTGGAGCCGGAGATGGAAAGTTTTGAACAGGCTTCGGATGATTCAGAGTCTTCAGCTGAGGATTTGCAGGAGTTTACTCCTTATTCTGATTCTGATGCAGAAGATTCTACTCCTTCTGCTTCCCCTCCAGAGGATTTTTCTTTTTCTGAGACACTTCATTCTATGAGGGAACATTTTAAGTGGGAAGGTCAGGACTTCTCTGATTCACGGAAAAGGCTTAGGGAATTTTTGTTGTTACCTCAACATAGGCCCTTAGCTATACCCCCTGTTCTGGATGTTGTGCAAGATGTGTTTTCAGAGGCTTCACTTAATCCTGATTCCCTACCTCCTGCGCCAGTTAAACCGGATAGGTATTACAGGGTTCCTGAGGCTCATAAATATCTCTATAAGAGTCCTAGGGCGGACCCAGAAACTATTAGCCAGGGACCTAAGGGTGTCAAGGCCTCTGTTGTAAAGAATCCTGTTCCTCTGGATAAAGAGGCCAGAGCTTTGGATAGATGGGGAAAGAAGGTTTATACTTCTTCTACCTTAGCAATGAGGGCTTTGAATTGCCAGTTTCATATGTTGAAATATCAGAATTTTCTTCTTTCTCAATTGAAATCTAAGGTGGATGCTCTGGCAGAAGGCATTGAGTGTAAAGAATTGCAAGATTTGGTGCATGTCTCTGAACAGGTGGGTAAGCATTCTTTACAGTGTGGTTTTGATGCTGTGCAGGCTTCTTCTAGGGTGGCTGCCACTGGTTCAGTTCTTCGCAGGCACGCCTGGCTTAAGGATCAGAATTTGTCTGACCATGTTAAGACAAGGATTTTGGATGCTCCTTTACAGTCTGAAGTTTTGTTTGGTCCACCTGTGGAGTCAGTCTTGAAGAAAATGGAAGAAAAGGCTAAGTCTATGCAGACTGTTAAAGATTTTTTGCAGGTTCAGCCTCCGAAGTTTAGTAGGAATTGGCCTGCTAAGGGGTGGACGTATCCTTCCTCTGATTCTCAGTCTAGGGGTAGATCTAGACGTGGTAGGGGCAGAGCTCAGAGTTCCTTCAGACCTAGAACATGGAGTTTCACCTGCACAATCTTCGAGTGAGGGCAGGGGCCAGTCCTTTCGTAAACAGGCCCAATGACCTACTTTTTCAGCTGCCAGATCCTTCTTGCCTGGCAGCACCTTTGGGAGGAAGGTTGGCACTCTTCAAGGAAAATTGGCTTTTAATTACCCAGGACAAATGGGTACTGGACATCATACACCAAGGTTACAAGTTTTATTTCCATACTTTGCCTCCTTTCAAAGGCATGCCAGACGTTCCTCCTCAGCAAAGATTAGAGGCTCAAAAACAGATTTCTCTACTTCTTCAAATAGGAGCTGTACAACCGGTCCCTCTGTCGGAAGTGGGCCTAGGATTTTATTCTCGCCTGTTTCTAGTACCAAAGAAAGGGAACACGTGGAGACCAATTTTGGATTTATCTATCCTCAACACATATCTGGACATTCCCAAGTTCAAAATGTTGACGTTGCAACAGCTTTTACCTCTGCTGGGCAAAGATCACTGGATGGTGACTCTGGATCTCAAGGAGGCTTACCTTCATGTTCCTATCAGGCCCAGTTGCAGGAAGTATCTGCGTTTTCGGGCTGGGACTTTTCATTATCAGTTCTCTGCATTGCCCTTTGGCTTATCTACTGCGCCCAGAGTGTTCACAAAAGTTCTGGCTCCAGTGATAGCTTTCTTCCGGCTAAGAGGAATACAAATCTATCCTTATTTGGACGATTGCCTGATTCTGGCTCAAGGAAAGGACGAACTTCTTCACCATCTACAGTATGTGATGGCAGTGTTGAGATGCCTAGGGTATTCTGTGAACGAAATAAAGTCCAGTCTAGTACTCTCTCAGGACATGTGCTTTTTGGGTGTGAGACTGAATACAGCATCCCAGATGGCCTTTTTGACCCCGGACAAACAAAAGAATCTTTCTCTTTACTTCCATCAATTGTCTCGTCAGTCCAGGCTGACTGCAAGGACAGTCCTTCAAGCCTTGGGGTTCATGGCATCTTGTATTCTGGTACTTCCCAATGCCAAACTGCATATGAGGAAGCTACAATGGTATCTCAAAAATGTATGGACGCAACACTGCCAAGATTTGGACACTGTCATTCAAATAATACCTTGCATTCAAAAGGAATTTTTGTGGTGGGCTCAGGAATGTCCCCTAAACAAGGGACTCTCTGTGACCCCACCAGAGGCGAGTCAGATTCTAACGACAGATGCCTCAGACAAAGCTTTGGGAGCTCATCTAAATGGAAAATGGGTACAAGACACGTGGCCTGCCAGACTTCAGCATTTACATATCAACTTGAAGGAGATGTTAGCAGTCCAATTTGCATTGATAGCTTTCAAGGATTTACTTCTTCCAGGGCAGGTGTTGATTCAAACAGACAACACAACTGTCATGTGGTACATCAACAAGCAAGGGGGAACACATTCTTACCCTCTATGCAGACAAGCAATGATTTTGTGGGAGACTGCTCTCAGTTTACAGCTAAATCTTCAGGCAAGGTTTCTGCCAGGAGCACAGAACTCCTTAGCAGATGTGTTGAGCAGACAAATAATGGATCCCCACGAGTGGAAATTGGATCCTCATGTATTTCAAAATTGACAGTGTTATGGGGAACTCCAGACATAGATCTGTTCGCTTCTCCACTAAATTACCAGTTGCCAAAGTTTTGCACAAAAAGGTTTCATCCCACAGCTTGGAAAGTGGATGCTCTCTCATTCAATTGGAGCAATCTTCACGTATATGCCTTTCCACCACTGCCTCTCCTCCCAAAGGTACTCCTGAAGGTCAGACAGGACAAGCCAACCATGATTTTAATAGCTCCGGATTGGCCTCGACAGCACTGGTACCCATTACTGAGAAGTCTGGTATGGGAGCCTCCATGGCCTTTGCCTTCGATTCCTCACCTGCTGTCTCAGGAGAACAGTCACTTACTCAATGTCAAACTTCAGTCTCTGCATCTAACAGCCTGGCATATTCTGTTTTAAACTCTGGAGGGTCTCAGCTTCCACAACAAGTTTTGAATGTTATTTTGGAGGCCAGAAGGCCTAGTACAAGAAAAGTTTACGCAGATAAATGGAGGAGATTTTTAATTTGGAGTACAGCAAAGGACTTTGATGTTTCTAAACCTAATTTAAGTGTTGCTCTTCAATACCTTACTGAGTTATTGGACAAAGGTTTGTCCTTCTCCTCTATAAAGATTCATGCTGCAGCAATTTCTGCTCATTATGACTGTGACCCACCATTATTTTCTCATCCTTTGTTTAAGCAATTCCTTAGAGGGGCAAAGAATATAAGACCCCCACGTAGAGCTCCTACTCCTGCTTGGGATCTCAATTTTGTGTTGGAGAAACTCACTCTACAACCTTTTGAGCCTGCAGCTACGGCCGAGTTGAAATATTTATCATGGAAGACTGCTTTTTTGTTGGCCATTACCTCTGCGAGAAGGGTTTCTGAATTACAGGCCCTTATGGCGGTTGAGCCTTTCTTAATTTTCCACAAGGATAGGGTATCTTTGCGTACTAACCCTTCCTTTATGCCTAAAGTGGTTTCTAGTGTGGCTTTAAACCAAACTATTCATTTGCCTACTTTTTATGCAAACCCCCAAAATAAAGGGGAAAAGATTTTGCACACTTTGGATATACACAGACAGTTGCGATATTATTTAAGCAGAACTAAAGGATTCAGGCAGTCTCAGCAGTTGTTTGTTTCATTTGCTTTGGGTTCTCAGGGCAAACCTGTTTCAAAACAAACTATTTCTAAGTGGATTGGTTTCTGTATTGCTTTCTGTTATTCCCATCATGGTAAGGAGATTCCAGCTGGGATCATGCCTCATTCCACTAGGGCTACTGCCACTTCTACAGCTTTTTTAAGGGGGGTGGCTACTAAGGATATTTTGGAGGCAGCTACTTGGAGTTCAGTGCATACTTTCTCTAAGCATTACCACCTTCCACTTTACTCTAAATCTAGGGCTGGATTTGCCACTGCAATTTTACAGGGCATTTTGGCAGCTCCTAATGCTTTATAGTTTTGCCATCCTCCCTTACCTCTGCTTTGGGATTCTACCCATATGTAAGGACTGCAGCAATATGGAATGAAGAACATAGTACAGTTTTGTACCTACCATAAATGTAGATGTTCGAAGATCCACATTGCTGCAGTCCAATTTACCCTCCCTCCTTCCCCTCTGTAGTTTGAGGTGGTTGTGTGGTTTGGGTTGTAAATATTGTATATATTGTTAGTGCAGGGGTGGTTGGTTGTTCTTTGTTGGTTTTTGGCTTTGGCCTTTCTTTTTAGGGCCTTCTGACATCTGGGGCAAGAAAAGACTGAGGATATGATGTCGGTCATGCGCTTTTGTACCCTGACGTCCTGATGTCAGTTCTAAGCGCCTTGACCGACGTCAGCCTATTTCTTTGGTATTCGGGCCGACCGAGGACAGCGGACTACCCATATGTAAGGACTGCAGCAATGTGGATCTTCGAACATCTACATTTATGGTAGGTACAAAACTGTACTTTCTGCATTATCCCTACCTTTCTCTTGGAATATAACAAAGTATTTAGTGCTCTAGTTTACCCCTCTTCTGTGAGGCAGGAAAGCTCTGAGTTTTGTACCCATACATCTACTTTTGTACCAGCACACACTTCTATCTCCTGAGATATATTGGTAAGTGGAAGGCACACCCAAAAGCTTTGAATATTGGCTGGACATTTGATACTTAGCAGGATACACTCTCTGTAGCTTAGGTGACTGCAACAGTGATTAACTGAAACCTCTACTACTACTGTAACTTTACTTTAACAAATGTAATGTCTTTTATTTAAATCAAGAAGCCATCCATCCAAGGCCCTTTCACTTGAATGCTGAAAAGCTTCAGTTCCAGGCTAATAAGTGTCATTTATTTGCATAGGTGTGGCCTGTCCGTCATCCATGTCTTAGCTGATGCTTTATGTGGAGTTATATATTGAGGGCAACCACAACAAAAATCTGCATATATTTTCTAAACAGTATTTGTAATGACATATTGCTTCATATATTCTATATAAATATTTGGGGAGAACTCATCTTGAATGCATTATCTCTGTCATTCAGGAGGAATTACATGCAAAAGTGTATGACAAATCAAACGTGTGTGTGTAGATTTATATATATATATAAGTGTGTGTGTATATAAATGTTTATATATAGACGCACACATATATACATATGTAATGCGTGTTCATAAGTGTATAATAGGCAACCAAGCATTTGAGTCTATATAAGCCTAGCCATGCAACCCAAATGTGTCCCACAAGTTATATGTTTTAGACCATTATATGGGGGATGGTGATTGCTGGTTATGACGTGATTTACTGACTGCCTTTGTCAATCAGGGATGTGGGTGCAAGACCAGGGATAAATTTTCAACTTCCCATCCAGTGGTCCAAGTTATGTTTAAATAAGGTTAGGGAGGGACTTTGTTTCACATGGATGAAGGAGCCTTCCCCAGAGAAAGGGAATTCTTTGAGATGCACATCTGTCTCTGACATGTCCATAATTGCAAGCAAAATGTAGGTGTTTAGATCTAGTAGTTTTAATGCTGTTTGTTTTGCAGATGTATAAAAGGTTCGTCAGAGTGGGGCCCATCACCTCTCAGTAGTCTGTAGGAGACAGAGTGTTGAGCTAAGGCTTTGAGGCAATCTGCATAGGAAATTGTTTGTCCAGTATCCTTTTTGTAAGGAACCATTGCAGACATTCCAGTTTCTGCATTTGTCTGGTCAGGTACATACCGAAGGGCCATTACACTAAATTATGGGTCTGATGAGGGCTGAGTTTTTAGTACAGTGACTTCCCTGGACCTAGATGCTATGCATTTATAAGCTGAGCAACACAGAAGGATTCCCTTACTACCCTGAATACATGTTGGTCAAAGGCCAGTTACTATCTACACTTGTTCCCTGGCTAGTGGGTCAATTCTTAGGGTTGTTTTATTGATGACATAGTTATCTGGAATGGCCAAATTCCAAAAAAGGTACTATAATGCATTACTTGGCATTGAGTTTTAAGTTGTTGCTTTGGCACAGGTCATTTGTCTATATTAGACCCTCTTGTAAGATTTTAGCGTCTGGGGGTGTGACTGCTCCCAGTTTGCTGTCATCTGCAAAACCGACCAGTTAGAGGTCTTTGACATTGGCCTTGCCTTCTAAAAAGTATATGCCAAAGATGAGTGGGCCCAGCACAGAACCGTGAGGGACTCCACTGGTGACTGGCCTCTTTGAGGAAGTGGTCTCGCCAGTCCTAACATCTTGTGTTTTGTTTGTGAGCTAGCTGGCTATCCAGCATGTCATATAGGGTTTTTTTGCCGAATTCCATAAGTTTAACAGTGCCCAAGTGGGGTATTGTATCATATGCCTTAGCCATGTCCAGGTAGGGAGTATGTGCTGTTTTGCCTCATCTATTGCCTTGGTGACCTTCTCAAAGAAGTCCACGAGGTTCAGTAGGCATGACCTTCCTTTGACAAAACCAAACTGGGACGAATCCAGTGTTTGAAGGTTTCCTTTGTCTTTATCATTTCTATAAAAATTCTTTCCATGGCTTTGCATACAGTTGCAGTTCTCCATTGTTGACATGAAGCTGGTTTTAGGACTATAGTTGAATAGTAACTCTAGTGGCCCTGATGGGTCATGTTTGACTATTAAGTAGGTATCGTGGGATAATTATCAAGGTGCAGTAAAGCTGTGTTCTTGGCTTTGGCAAGTGCCGCCAGGACACGCTGTCTGTAGTTGTGGGGATTATGTTTGAATTTGGGATTTAGCTGGGAGTGAATGGGAGTAAAGTTTGAACTGAATTTGTCAGCCAGCCAAGTTGCTGTATCATCCAATTAATTGAATGTGGCACCATTAACCACCAGTTCAGCATACTGCTGTTTTGAGGGTTCTGACATAGCTGAAGAAGGCCTTATTGTTGTCTTCTGCCTCAGAAACTATCTTGACCTCAAAGTTGGCTTTATTGGACTTAATTAAGCCCTCTTAGCTGCCTGTTTATTTTGATGAGAGAGTTCTTATCTTTATGGGAGTTATACTTCTTCATTTTAGCCATGATTTTTTTTCCTTTTGTTGAGTAACCTGTTTAATTTGGGATGCCACCAGGGTGGTTTGTTTTTGGAGTTTGTTTTGGGCCTGCTTCTGATAGGTACAGCTGCCTGTATGCAGCCATTGACGTGGTTGTACAGAGTTTCTGTGACCAGTTCTGCATAGGCTGCTGGGTTTGGATGGGCAATGAATTTTGACAAACTTATCACTTAATAAAAGGCAGTTTGCCTTGGAATAGTTCCTTAGGTTCATAGGTGTTTACTAGGCTAACAACCACAGGGGCCTTTTTAAGCCAAGCCATGCACCCCAAATCTCTGACAAGTTCTGATACTCTTGATAAGTGTAAGCATGGGCCTGGGAGATGAACCATTTACAGGTTACCTGTTTGCATCAGAGACATAGGTGCCAAACCAGGAATGAATTTCTAGTTTCCCATGCAGTTGTTCAAGTTGCACTTGAATTGGTTTAGGAAGGAACTTTGCTTCACATGGATGGGGGAGCCTGTGCCATAGATGTGGTAGTCTCTGTGATACATACCTATCTCTCCAGCAGGTCCTAGTTATATCACAAGCAAGGTTTAAGTCTTTAAAACAAGTAATTCTGGTACTGTTTGTTTTCTGCATATGCAGGAGGTACAACAGAGTGAGGTCTGACAATGAGCTGCATGCCAGGCATAGATCTCCCCTCAAAAGCTTGTAGGAGACCAAATACAGGGATAGGGTCTTGAGGCAGTCTGCAAAGGACATATTACTTGCGCCCTGTATTTTTCTAAGGAGGATCCTCTTTGGATGTTCCAGTTGTTGGATATACTTTGATAGGTACTCAATGATAGATCTGATGAATGCCGAATACAGTGGAACAATGACTTCCTTGGACTTAGATGCCATACCTTTGTTTATAAGTTGCGCAGCATGGAATGATTTCCTCACCACTGGAGACGCATGATGATTAAAGGCTAGATTACTATCATAAGTACCAGAGATGGATGACTTCCCAAAGGATACTATTATGCATTTCTTGGCATTTAGTTTTAGTCCATGACTCCGACACCAGTTGTTTGTCTGTTAGCCCCTCCTGGAGAACATTTGTATCCATGTGAGATTCAATGATCGCTCCTAATTTGCAATCATGTATAAATTTAGTCAGCCAGAGACCACTGACATTGGCCTTGACTTCTGAGAAGTAAAATGACATAAAGGAGCGGTCCAAGGACCGATTCCTGAGGGACTCCACTTGTGACTGGCCTCTTTGTAGAGGTGGACTCCAAACTCTTAACTTCTGTCTGTGAGCCAGTTGGCTATCCACCGGGTAACATGCAGGTTTGTACCTAATCTCTTGAGTTTGTCAACAATGCACGAGTGGGGGGTAGTGTATCAGAGGCCTTGGCCAGGTCAAGGTAGGCAGTGTGAACGATTTTACCTTCATCCATTGTGTTGGTGACCTTCTCAAAAGTCCACCAGGTTGAGTAGGCATGATCTTTCCTTGACTAAACAAAACTGGGTTGGGTTCAGTGTCTGGAGGTTTACTGTATCTCTCTATCATCTCCATGATCATTCTTTCCATGTGGCTTTACATATGACTAGTGAGACTTACGGGTCTGTAGATGGCCCACCTTTGTACAGAGAGGGGATGACTGTTGCCTTTCTCCATTCATGAGGCATATGACGCCTGTTAGGAGGCTACAGTTAAGTAGTAATTCCAGAGGCCCTGATAGATCTTGTTTCATGCTATTTAGAAGGCATCCTGGGATATTGTCTGGGCCTATTCATGCAGTGTTCTTGGTCTTAGAACATTAAGGACCTGTTACCTAGTGATAGTAGGGGGAGTTATATTTTATGATATTTCCCGAGGGGGAAGGTTGAGGGGGAAAGAGGAGTAAAGTTGGAGCTGAATTTATCAGCCAGGAGGTTTGCTATATCTTCTGGCTCAGTATAGCTGGCTCCATTTACAATGAGCTCTGCACACAATTGTTACCTTTGATGTTGCGGACATAGCTAAAGAATGCTTTGTGGTTGTCCTTGTCCTGGGAGGCCAAACTTACCTCAAATTTGGCTTTGCTAGACTTTATTTGTCTTCTGAGTTGTTTAGTTTGAGTGCTTTTATCCTGCTGGGTGCTACACCTACTAATTTTTGCCGTGATTTTCTTGTTATACATCCGATGGATTTTGTGATTCCACCAGGGTGGGGTTTTTTTTAGTTAGTTCTGTACTACTTCCTGGTGGGTACAGCTGCCTCTATGCTGCTATTAACATGCTTATACAGGGTTTCTGTGAAGAGTTCTGCATAGGCAGAAGTGTTCTAAGGGTTTATAGGGGCTTGAAATTTTGCCAGGTTCTCATTTAACAGCAGGAGGGTTAGCCTTAGAATATTCCCGGTTTAGCTGGGGGTCCAGCTTTTATTTTTACTTCACAGGAGACCATTTTGTGTTCTGACCTTACCAGGGAAGGCATTACAGTAGGGGATGTGCAGCACTCTCCCATATTAGTAAGGACCAGATCCAGTATGGTTGCACCCCTGGTTGTTGTACTCACTCTCTGGTCCAGGGAGTTTTTTTTACAAAATCCTGGAATCTCTGTGCATGTACGTTTGATGTTGTATAGGATTCCCAATTAATAGTGGGGTAATTAAGTCACCCTTGAATGTGGTATTGGGTTGGATGGTTAGTGTTTCTAATAAGTTTAAATGCACAGTATGGGTTTCATGAGTCAGGGGGGGACCTATAGCTTGCAATGAAGTGGTATTGGATTTTACCTATGGTGATATGAACATGGAGCAGCTCAAGTGTATTGTCCTGTTTGACCAGCCTTGAAGTTTATTTTTGATGTAAATAGAGGCACCTCCACCTTTAGTCCCTGCCTGTGAAGTAGCTGGTCTAAATGTGTAGAAGACATTATAACCCTGCTCGGTTGGTGTTCCTAACTCTTACTGGGGTTACCAAGTTGATTATGAAAGACAGCCTTATGGTCAGACATTACTAGGGAAGACGTGACATTGGGGGATAGTACAGCGTTCTTCCATATTTTAGTATGAGGTCCAGTATGTTGGAACCTCTAGTGAGTTTATGCACTAACTGGTTAAGAATGGTTGTATTTATGAAGTCCAAAAATGTCTGTCTGCAGATTTGAGACTGTGTAGGATTCCCAGTCTATAGAAGGGTAATTAAAATCCCCATGAGTAAGGATGGAAAGTGTGTCTCAAGTAGGCTTAAGTACGCATTTTGAGTTTCATAGGGCATAGAGGGTGACCTATAGCTTGCTAAGATATGGTAATAGATTTTATTTTTGGTAACCTGCACATGGAGAAACTCTACTGTAACATCCTTTAACCAACCTAGAGGTATGCTTGTTGTTGTATATCAAGACACCACCTTCTTTAGTGTCTGCCTGTGCAACTACTGAGCTAAAGGTGTGAAAAATATTGAAACCTTGCATTGCCGGGGGATTCTCTGAAGCTTTAAGCTATGTCTCGTATGTCTATATTCTCCAGGGTGATGAGGGTTTGGTGGAAGTATAGCGTTATCTTTAGGCTCCGGGCATTCATTGAGTAGTAACATCTTGAGGTTCCGTTGAGTTGATTTTGGTGTGTGTGTGAATGATGTTACATGTATGTGTATAGATATACATACATGTATACACACATGCACATAAATTCCTACTTTGCTATTTCATCAGGTGCTTTGATTCTGATAACGTAGTACTCTGCTGTCCTTACATAATTTGATTTTTTTTTTCCCCCAGAAATTGACCAGTTCAATTGTGAATATCTTTTTGCACTTTACTAGGAGTTCAGACTTCATCCCTTCCTGACCGTGTTGAAATTTATGCCCAAGTCTTAAAGGACTAATTCATTAGTTAGCTTTGGAAGATGGCTTAGAAAGTTATTTACCAGAAACATTCTTTTTGTGTAAAGAGAGAGTAGATTAGCACTAGGAAGAGCAAGCAATTTGTTGAAGTCTTTCCACTATAAGCTTATAGAATCTTTTAGTTGATTTTGTTTGCCTGAATCAGGATTGGCATGTCCTACTTCTGAGCTGTGGTTTAAAATATAGCATAACTCTCTCTTGCAATTTTTAGCCTACTTTTCTGCATCTGTAAACCCATTTTCCAAAAAACTTGTTTAGTAGCTGTTGCAGTTACCAAAAGGATTATGAATAAGATAGTTTTGTTGCTAACATTTTATATTGCATATTTTCAGTGATGGTGATAACTCCAAGACCTAACTCATTTTTTCTAAAGTTACTCTGAGGTTCCTTTAAACTAGACTATTCCAGTCATTCATCTAGAGGCTCAAAACAGATGAGTATCTGGTCGTGTATTTGTGATTGTTTGAATCTGGTTGGCATAATGGTTAAGGTGTTTACTTCACAAGCAAGAGGTACACGGTTTGTTTACCTCACAAACAAGAAGTACAGGGTTTGATTATCACGAAGGGGAATTGGATGTGCTTAAAATGGCCCACAAAGGCAGCTAATTTAGTACTTACCAATGAACCTATGTATGTTCTGAGTTTTCCTTGACAGTATACGTGATTTCTGCAAAAAGATTTAGTTTTGTACCTGAAAGGGGAGAGCAGTAGTTAGATTGCCTGAATAGGTTGATTATCCTCCCCATCCATCAAAAAGAGACCTGTTAGATAGACACGTGGCATGCAAGGACTGAGTCCTTACTGCCACTGAAGCAATCAGAAGATTGATTAGAGATGCTTTTTTCTGCTGGATCTGGCTGTGAAGGAGAGACATGAAGAGGCCGAGTCCACTCAAGTCTCTGTGGGACAGAAAGATGGGGCACTTGGCCAGGGCACACGCTGTGCATCAGTTTCCCAAATGGAGGCACGAGAAATGTGCATAATGTGCTCATTCCACAAGGTGGGGTCATCTTCGTGCTTGCATCTCTTGTGTGACATGAATGGCAGTCCTGCACTGTACTTGTTGCCTTCAGAATGATTAATTGGCATGCATGGGATTATAGGACCAGAAAATGACAACCCTGGTCTTTGCACAGGGTGGCATCCCTTGCACCTACATGAAAGAATGGGGTAGTTGAGCAGCTGGCTCAGGTCTGAATGGTGAAAACAGGAACACAGAGAGAGAGGTCTGTTGGTCTTTCCAAAGTGTTTAAAGTAACCAGAAAAATGTATCGTACAGGTTGACACTGACTCCAAAAGAATGTTACAACCCAACAAAGAATTTTATTAAAACAACCATACGTTAAAAAATAAAAAATGAGCACTTTCATCCCATTGAAACCAGGACTTCCATCAGAATTAATTTCTAACAAGAGGGACTTCTTATATAATGCTGGGCAAAGCCCTTAATTAACTAAGATCAATTTATAAATTAAATAAACAAACCATTAACTGCTCACAATGAAATGCCCCGTTCCAGGTTAAAAACAACCTAAACAAATGGTGTGTGTTTATATACACATGCAACCCTACGATAACCTAAAAAGGAATACTAAACAGACAAGTTTAAAAGTCTAACTATAAAAGCTGCATTGAAAATGGCTGGAGGGAAATTTTGTCATTAAAGCCAGGGAAAGTCTGTGCATTTAACTTAACTTGCCAAATGGCTTCCCTTTCTTCTAGCTTGTTTTTCAAGTCACCTCCTCTTGGAACCCCTTGAATGTGTTCTAAAATTGTAAAATTAGTTACGAAAGCTTGGGCAGTTGAGAAGGTGTGTGTACAAAGCGTTATTGTCATTGTGCCTATTAATATGATAAAGGTGCTCATAGATCCTCTTCCTAAGGCACCTTTCAGTTTTGCCAACATAAAATGCAAAACAACTGCCACACACTGCAAGACAGACCACATTTTTATGTGTGACAATTCCCTCTAGCAAACCAAACTACATATTTTACTTCATTATCTTGTGTTAATTATTAGCCTCTAGAATAAAAGGACATTGAGAACATGTTCCACATTTAGATGATGTCCTTCTATTCTCATGTTGCAGTATTCATTACAGTAGGGAGGTTGCTGCCTGCAGTGCAGACATCCGGACAGTATACCAAAGTCTTTGGTTCAGGAGGGTACTTGTGACATCCTCTGTCAGAGCCATAAACTGATATAGGGTATAAAAGTGACGTTGGCACGTACCCTCTCCAAAATTTTTCTGCCACAGTGAATGTCTGACTCTAGTTCGAGAAGCAAATCGCCAGTTCTCCGACAACTGCTACAGATAAGTACCCTGTTGGGTTTTCCTTGTCTTTTGTTAATTACCAAGATGTACATGTCCACAAGAAAGGGGACATTTGCTTGTGGGAGACAAATTCCTCACAAGGACATGCACGAAAAGTGTGTTTTCTGTTGAAGCAAGGCCCACGACCATATGTCCTGCCCCATTTGCAAATCCTTTGTACCTTAAAATCTTCGCAGCCGTCTGACCGCATTAAAACTATACTTGGAAAATCAAAGGCTCCAGCATCTCGTGCTCTGTATGGATGGTGGAGTAGGCACGTCCGATGAGCCGCCTTGGAAGAAAGCCAAGAAAACTGGATTCCCACACTGTGCCTCAGGTGTCCAGAGAGATTGAGGCTGAGGAAAGCCCAGGATCTTTTCAGACCTCCATTTCCCAATCAGGCCCAGGTACCTCGATTAAAGCTGAAATGGCGGAAACATTGAGTACATCCACTGAGGTTAATCAGCCATCAGATCTTGATGGAGGGGGAGCCACAGCTCATTTATTCGGAAGACCCTACTCTTAAACTACCATCCACCCAGACGTCAGCTCCTTCTCATTCTCAGCCATCTGCCCCTATGAAGAGAAAACTAAAACTAAAACATCTGATGTCTCAACCTGATGTTCTTCGTCTTCCCTTGCTGCAGTCCTGACAATTTTTCTTGCCTCAGTATTTAACGGATGTCAGAAAAAGTGAATAACTGTATTTCTTGTGGGAAGCAGATGATTTTCATACATTGTGTATACCTTGTTTATATTAAGAGGAGGCTTGATTGTGCTAGGTTAGTGTTTTAATATGCCGCCGGATGATAAAACAGTGAAGCCTAGGGAGCCGGAGGTTTTGCCAGGAGTTTCAATGGAGTCTCAGGCAGATACAGGATGTGCCCTCTCAGGTGGCAGGCCAGGCTGAGGGGCTTCTCAGGTAACTGTTCTTCCCTCTCTTCCCAAGGTAGTTAGGGCCTCTCCTTCTGTTGCCAAAACTTCTTTTAGAGGTAGGCCAAGTTCAGTTTCTGTGGGGGCTTCTCCTAGCATTTTTCGGCTCTGCTGCCTAAAACATATGCTCAAAATGGCAGAAGATTTGATTACTCTGATTAGAGGTTCTATGCCCCACCTGATAAGAGGCCTAGGGTGGAACAGGAGTTTGATAGTTTTGAACAGTGTTCACAGGCTTGAGTCTTCTGGGGAAGACTTGCAAGAGTTTCCTACTTATTCTGATTCTGATGTGGATGATCTCACTCCTGAGGATTTTTCATTTTCAGAGACTCTTCACTCCATGAGGGAGCACTTTAAATGGGAAGGCCAAGATTACTCTGACTCGGAATTCTTGTTTTGCCTCAGCATAGGCCCTTAGCTATTCCTCCTGTGTTGAATGTGGTGGAGGATGTTTTGCAGAGGCTTCTCTGAACCCTGACTCCTTGCCTCCTGCTCCTGTTAAGCCTGATAGGTATTATAGGGTGCCCGCTCATAAGTATTTGTTTAAGAGTCCCAACTGTTTCTCAGGGGCCTAAAGGTGTTAAAGCTTCTGTGGTTAAAAACCCTGTACCCTCTGATAAAGAGGCAAGGGCTTTGGATAGGTGGGGTAAGAAAGTATATACTTCTTCCACTTTGGCCATGAGGGCGTTGAATTGTCAGTTTCATATGCTGAAATATCAGAATTATCTCCTTTCACAATTGAAATCTAAGGTGGATGCTTTGGCGGAAGGTATTGAGTGTAAAGAATTGCTGGATTTGGTTCATGTGTCTGAACAAGTGGGTAAGCATTCTTTGCAGTGTGGTTTTGATGCTGTTCAGGCCTCCTCGAGGGTGGCTGCTACTAGTTCTGTTCTTCGCAGACATGCATGGTTGAAGGATCAGAATTTAGCTGAGCATGTTAAGACCAGGATTTTGGATGCTCCTTTACAGTCTGATGTGTTGTTTGGACAGCCTGTGGAAGCAGTTTTAAAGAAAATGGAGGACAAAGCTAAGTCTATGCAGACTGTTAAAGATTTTTTGCAGGTGCAGCCTCCAGTTTAGTAGAAATTGGCCTACTTCAGACAGTTCACCTGCTCACACTTCTGGTGACAGAACCAATGACCTGCCTTTTCAGCTGCCAGTGGACTCTCGTCCTGGCAGCTCTTTAGGAGGAAGATTGTCTCTTTTCAAAGAAAATTGGGATTTAATCACTCCAGACAGATGGGTGCTGGATATCATTCATCAGATTTTATTTCCACACAATGCCCCTTTCAAAGGCATGCCAGATGTTCCTCCTCCACAAAGAAAAGAGGCTCACAAGCAAGTTTCTCAGTTACTCCAGATAGGGGCTATTCAGCCAGTCCCTGTGTCAGAAAGGGGTTTATTCTCGCCTGTTCCTAGTGCCAAAGAGGGGAACAGTGGAGACCAATTTTGGATTTATCTATCCTCAACACTTATCTGGACATTCCCAAGTTCAAGATGTTGACGTTACAGCAACTGTTACCTCTGCTGGGCAAGGATCACTGGATGGTAACTTTGGATCTCAAGGAAGCTTACCTTCATGTGCCCATAAGGCTAAGTTGCATTTTCATTATCAGTTCTCTGCATTGCCCTTTGCTTTATCTACTGCTCAGAGTATTTCAACAAAGGTTCTGGCTCAGCTGATAGCTTCTTCAGGCTTCAAGGCATTCAAATTTATCCTTACTTGGGCGACTGCCTGATTCTGGGCTCAAAGAAAGGAACCTTCTAGCATCTCTCTGGAATATGTCATAGCAGTGCTAAGATGCCTAGGGTATCTGTGAGCGAAAAAAGTCCAGTCTAGTACCCTCTCAAGACATGTGCTTTCTGGGTGTGAGACTGAATACAGCAGCCCAGATGGCAAACAGTCTGTCACTTTACTTCCATCAACTATCTCATCAGTCCGTGCTGACTGCAAGGACAGTCCTTCAAGCATTAGGGTCATGGGCATCTTATATGGTGCTTTCCAAATGCAAACTGCATATGAGGAAGCTGCAATGGTATCTCAAAATGTATGGACACAGCACTGCCAAGATTTGGACACTGTCATTCAAATAATACCTTGCCTTCAAAAGGAATTCTTGTGGTGGGCTCAGGAATGTCACCTAAACAAAGTCAGATTTTACAGATGCCTCGCTGACTGCTTGGAGCTCATCTAAATGGAAAGTGGATACAAGACAAGTGGCCTGCCAGACTACAGCATCTACATATCAACATGAAGGAGATGTTAGCAGTCCAGTTTGCATTGATGGCGTTCAAGGAGTTACTTCTTCCAGGGCAGGTGTTGATTCTGACAGACAACACAACTGTCATGTGGTACATCAACAAGCAAGGGGAACACATTCTTATCCTCTATGCAGGCAAGCAATGATTTTATGGGAGACTGCGTAGCTGCAACTGACTCTTCAGGCAAGGTTTCTGCCAGGAGCACAGAACTCCCTAGCAGATGTATTAAGCAGACATATCATGGATTGGAAACTGGATCTTCATGTATTTCAGAAATTGACAGTGTCATGGGGAACTCCAGACATAGATCTGTTCGCTTCTCCACTAAACCACCAGCTGCCAAAGTATTGCACAAAGGGGTTTCATCACACAGCTTGGAAAGTGGATGCTCTGTCTTTCAGTTGGAAAAACCTTCATGTCTATGCCTTTCCACCTCTACCTCTTCTTCCAAAGGTATTACTAAAGGTCAGACAGGACAGGCCAAGGATGATTTTGATAGCTCCAGATTGGCCTCGCAACACTGGTACCCACTTCTAAGGAGTCTTGTAAAGAAGCCTCCATGGCCTTTACCTCTGATTCCTCATCTGTTATCTCAGAAGGACGGTCATCTGCTCAATGTCAAGCTTCAATCTCTTCATCTCACAGCTTGGCATATTCTGTGTTGAAGCATGGTAGGTCTCAGCTTCCTCAACAAGTTTTAAATGTGCTTATGGCAGCTAGAAGGCCTAGTACTAGGAGAGTGTACGAGAAAAATGGAAGAGATTTTTATTTTGGAGTACAGCAAAATTTGGAGATTTCAGAGCCTAATTTGAGTGTGGCTCTTCAATATCTTACTGAATTATTGGACAAAGGTTTGTCTTTCTCTTCCATAAAGATTCATGCTGCAGCAATTTCAGCTCACTATGATTGTGACCCACCTTTGTTTTCGCATCCTTTGTTCAAGCAGTTTCTTAGAGGGGCAAAGAATATAAGACCCCATGAGAGCTCCTACTCCTGCTTGGGATCTCAATTTTGTGTTGGAAAAACTTACTCTACAACCTTTTGAGCCTGCAGCTACTGCTGAATTGAAATATTTGTCATGGAAGACTGCTTTTCTGTTGCTATTACTTCTGCAAGAAGGGTGTCTGAGTTACAGGCCCTTATGGCAGTAGAGCCCTTTTGATTTTCCATAAGGACAGGGTATCATTACTAATCCTTCCTTTATGCCTAAGGTGGTTTCTAGTGTGGCTTTAAACCAAACTATTCATTTCAGATCCTCAAAATAAAGGGGAAAAGATTTTGCACACTTTAGATGTACACAGGCAATTATTATTTGAGCAGGACTAAAGATTTTAGGCAGTCTCAGCAGTTACTTGTTTCTTTTGCTTTGAGTTCACAGGGCAAGCCTGTGTCAAAACAAACTATTTCTAGGTGGATTGGCTTTTGCATTGCATTTTGTTATTCCCATCATGGCAAACAGGTTCCAGCTGGGATTAGGCCTCATTCCACTAGGGCTACTGCCACTTCAACAGCATTTCTAAGCGGGGTGGCATCTATATTCTGGAAGCAGCTACTTGGAGTTCAGTGCATACTTTCTCTAGGCATTATCACCTGCCTATATACTCTAAGTCTAGAGCTGGTTTTGCCACAGCTGTTTTACAAGGCATGTTGTCAGCTCCTGCTACTTTATAATTTGCCAGCCTCCCTTACCTCTGCTTTGGGATTCTGACTGCAGCAAAACATAGTACAGTTTTGTACCTACCATAAATGTAGATGTTCGAGGATTCCCTTGTGCAGTCCTCCTTCCCCTCTGTGTTTCAGGGTGGTTGTGTAGGTGAGTTTACATGCTTATATTTTTGTATATATTACTGTATATATTGTACATGTTTTTGGTGCAGGTTGTTTTTGGGACTTGTCTTTTGGGTCTTCTGACATCTGGGGCAAGAAAAGACTGGTATTGAGGCGGCCGACTGGGACGCGGACTATACCCAATTGTCAGGACTGCAGCAAGGGAATCCTCGAACATCTACATTTATGGTAGGTACAAAACTGTACTTTCCTGGATGGGAAGTTTTCTCAGTCTTTTTAAGGCATTCCAAACCTTAGACACAACCACCACAAGGTGCCACCCCTTCACAACCTCCTTTAGAGGTATCAGAGGAAGATTACTCCTCTTCTGAGGAATCAGTAACCTATGGATCACAAATGGACTCTCCCAAGGATTTTATTACCCCAGAGGAAGAAGATCCCATCACCCCGAGTCTCCTGGTGAAGAATTCACTTTTGGGGGAGACACCATTTCCCTCATGAGGAAACATTTTGTGGCAGGCCTCAGAGGTCTCTGACACTTAGAAAAGATACTTTGTTCTGCAGATGAAACAACCACCCCCCCTCTGATGTGCCCCCTTTACTACCTGCATTTCAGGATACCTTCTTGGTCGCTTCACATGCCCCAGATTCACAACCCCCTGCCTCTAGACATCAAGACCGTTTTTGCAAGGTCCCTCTGGACACCCAATTCCTTTTTAAAAACCTACCAGCAGTTATTGCAGTCTCTGCTGATAAAACATCCAGCCAATTACCTTCTGCTGCTCTCTCTCCTACTGATAACAACAGCAAGTTCATGGACAGACCAGGGAAGAAAGTGTATACCTCCTCTACTCTGGCTATAAGAGCTCTCAACTACCAAAGACACATGGCTAGGTATGTCCTGGACATCATTTCCAAGGCTTCTACCCTCCTCTCTGAAGTTCCTGATTCTTGTATAAAAACCCAACTTAACACCCTCAAGTGACTAGGCAGTCCATCAAGTTTATTTATGATGCTGTGGAAGCCTCTTCAAAGCCTGCTGCATCAGGTTCAGTACTAAGGCAATATTCCTGGGTGAGACTTCAGCCACTTCCTATGGATGTGCAAACTAAACTGCTTGATGCCCCACTGGACAATAAAGCCCTGTTCGGATAGGCTTTAGCAGAACTTTTTAAATACCTCCAAGACGAGGGAAAAGAACTTCAGAACCTTAAACATTTGCTGGTGTCTCCTATCCCCAGATATCACAGAAACTACCCACAGAGAAGCTTTTGTCAGGAAGCAGTCTTCCCACCCAGCTCCTCAGTCAAAGGGACATAGGTAGCCTAGGAAAAGCTCTGCTCCCAGGGTTCTTTTCGGCCTTTCTACCACCCCCTTTCAGAGTCTGGTCTGATCAGACCACATCCACTGTTACAACTACTAAGTCCAAACACCCCCTATCCCTTCGGCTAACCCTCTCCTACCCTCCTGGCAGAAAAGCACATCAGAAAACTGGGTCCTCTCAATCATTCAGTGGGGATACTTTATGACTTGGTGGATATTATTCCCCTTCCAAGGGAATTCTTCAACCTCCAGCAGACCAAGTTCATCTTTTCCCACCTATCATCCAACAACTTCTAGCTCAGGCCACCATAGAGCACCCACCTTCCTCTCTAAGAAACAAAGGATGTTATGTAGTTCAATCTTGCCTACATTCTTACCCGTGGGTTCGGAGCCGAACCTCTGCTCCGACTCGGCCATACTCTAGCTCAAAGACTTTCAATTGGCTGGACTAAGGTATCCCATGCTGCACTGCTCCCTTTCCCAGATCTCGTTTGCCGCTCGTAAAGCTCAGACTTGGTCTCGCTCTTGGCTGTGGCGAAGTGTAACTTTTCGTCGTCTTTGACCAAATTTGTTGCTCCAAAAGCTATTTTCATAGCTAGGTGTGTGTGTGTTTGGTTTGTGGAAGCTTTTTTTGTGTGGCCTTTCGTGGCCTTTGTCTTGGTATCCCGTTAGCCATCTCCAAACGGGCTAGGCCCGTTTCATTTAGAGGACCTTGTCCTCCTCTTATCCGTTTCCCTTCTGTGTTTGTTTTTTTTTTTTTTAGGTACCCTATCCCTTCGGGCTAGGGACGTTTAAGTTAGAGGACCTAGTCCTTCCCTTGTTTCTTGTCGGGGCCGTTTGAGTTAGAGGTCCTTGTGTGGTGTCTGCAGTTTATTTAGAGTCTAGTTCCTGCGCTTTGTTGCTGGTGTCTGGTTTGTCTATTGTGTTGTGTCTAGTGTCCTGCCGATCATGTCCAGGGATACGAAAGAACATAAGCACTTCGGGCTTTAAGAAATGTAATAAATGTGGGTATAAGATGTCGATTACTGATGGGCACTCTGTGTGCGTTTGTTTGGGGGCTGTCCACCTTCAGGAATCTTGTGTGTTCTGTCATGCATTCAGCCCTCGTGTTCTTCAAGAAAGGAAGAACAAACTAATTCTGAAGGTATTACTGAAAACCCTCCGAGGACAATTTGGAGAGGTCTTCTAGTGCTAAGTCCTCTCCCTCTAAGAGAGACAAAACCTCCAAAGCAAAAAAAGATCTCCGGCGCCGTCAGTCTTAGCGGAGCCTCTGGAGAAAGTTACCAAGTCTACTGTGGCATCCTCGGCTCCACTGTCTTCGGTGCCGAAGGAAATTGGTGAATTGACAGAACCTAAATTGGCTCCCAGCCTCTCGGAGATGGTGACCGAGATACTAGTTCGGAGCCGGACTCCAGTTTTTAGCCTGGTTTCTCCTCTTCGCAGGTCTCCTTCTGAGAGGAGGTCTAGATCTCCTACCTTGTCCTCTAGGTCCTCCAGGACTCTCTCTGATGTGAATGCGGATAGAGTGATGCAGAGACTGCTCCAATCACCGGTGCTGGCTAAATTGCTTTCGGCTCCAGCCCAGTCGGCTCCGGAGCCCGTCACCCATCCATCGTCGATAGATCCTCCGAGCAAATCTCAGCATTCGGAGCCAGAGTTGTCAGTGCCATCTGATGCTTCTAGGTCGGTTCTGATAGCCCATCCTGGCTTCTCGGCTCCGATTTCAGCTCTGACTCAGTCGGCTCTGTCCACGGGGTCCAGTATTCATGGTTCCTCTGTCAGACCCGAGGGGGGAGTCTTGGAATGCTCTTCGGCTCCTAGCCTCCCCCTCGGTGCTTTGGCTCGGGTGAGCCTGACCCTTGCTTTGGCTTCGGACCTTGTCCCTTCTGCTCCGAGGTCTTCCATGGTTGGTCGATCTTATGAGCCAGGGGGGACCAGCTTTCGAGGTCATGCAGAGTGCGCTGGCCAGGTCCTCAGCTGCATCATACAACACTGACACTCTACCCCCTCCAGCTCCGGTATCCGTCTCTGATCGCCCCCTATCCTTGGACAGCGGAGACCCAAGGCCTCAGGATACCTCCATGAGTGGTCCCCAGTTTTCTGAGGGCCCCCCCAGAGTTTTTGCCTGAGGAGCCACCCAGAAAAAGAACGTGCAAGAGGAAGCACATTGACTCCCAGGAAGAGTATCTCACGTCGAACACCACCCTCGAGGAATCAGAGGGGTCCCCCAAGTCGTCCTCTGAGGATATCTCTTTCTCTTATATCCTAGAGATCTTGAAGCAGAGAGGCGACTGGCCCTCCAAATCCCCCTCTGAGGAGGAGTCTGTGTTCCTGAAGGCCTTTGGGACTCAACCCTCTGCCTACTAGGTTTCTCCCCCCTTCGACGACCTCCTGGATCTGGTTTGTCGAAGTGTGTGGGAAACCCCTGACACTGTGGAACCAGTCCCCAGGATACCCAACAAATTTCTGAAAGCCCCCCCCCCCCCCACTGGCAAAGACTTTCTCATGAAGGGCGTTCCAATAGATGCCATGGTGGTGGCAGCGGCCACAAAGAAGGAACTGGCTGAGACTTCATCTGCCGTCCATCCCCCTAACAAGGAGTCCAGGACCATGGACCGGTATGGGAAGCATATGTTTTCTTCAGCGGCCTTTACTCTGCGGTCGCTGAATTACTTGTCACATTTTACATGGCTCCAAAGAGATCTCTTGAAAGAGCTTGGAGATTCTCTGCAGGGTAATATTTCTGACGCAGTGGCTCAGAAAGTCAACGCTCAGATGTCTACCCTAAATTCTATTGCTAACTCCTCCATGAGGCTGATCTCTTATGCAGCCGAAGGAGTGAGCAGGGCAGCGAGTTCCAGAGTTTCTCTCAGCAGACACTCCTGGATGCGCCTCTGTAATTTCGCGGATGCCTTCAAGTCTACATTCACCAGCACCCCGTTTGATGGTTCATCATTCGGAACCAAGGTGAAGGACACTCTCTCACTAGGTGTGAGCAAGAGGGAAAAACTGTCTGCCATGGGAGTCTGTTTTTGCATGCCTTCACCTTATCCCAAGGTCCAGAAGAGTGGGAAAATGTGGTTCAAGAAATCACAGAGGTTTTTTCATGACGCACAAAGTGATTCCCCCTCCAGTGGCAGGGGAGGGGGTGGTAACTCTGGTAGATGCCACCCTAGAGGCAGAGGCGGCACGCGTAACCAGGGAGACCATGACTCCTTTCGTGGTTCTCCCTACTAGCGCTTCTGATGGGAGGCCTGACTGCACATCTCTGGAGCCAGTCGGGGGTCGCATTTCCCTATACCCAGAAGCCTGGCAAGACATCACCCAGGACCAGTGGATATTAAAAATAGTTTCCGGAGGATATCACAATCCCTTCTCTTCTCCTCCCCCACCGATCAAAAGAATCCCAGATGTTCCACCCAATCAAAGGGATTCCGCAGCTTCAGAGGTTCTAAAGCTGCTAGAAAAAGGAGCCATCCAGCATGTCCCCTCAGACCAGATTGGATTAGGGACTTACTCCAGATTCTTTTTGGTGCCGAAAAGAACAGGGGACCCGAGACCCATCTTGGATCTCAGCCGCTTGAACCTCCATGTAAAAAAGTCCAAGTTCCGAATGGTCACTTTACAGTCTATTCTCCCATTGTTAGGGAAGGAAGTATGGATTTGCTCCATCGACCTCAAGGATGCTTACTACCATATAAAGATGGACAGGGCATCCAGAAGTCATTTACGCTTCCAGCTGGGAGCCAGTCATTTTCAGTTTCGAGCCCTGCCCTTTGGTCTCAAAACAGCCCCCATGGTGTTCAACAAATGTATGACAGTGCTGATGGCTCACTTGAGACGTCAGGGATTCCAAGTGTTTCTGTACCTAGATGACTGGCTCCTGTCTGCCACCACCAGGCATCTACTACTACAGACCAGGGACGCCATCATTGCGCTGTGTCAACGATTAGGTATCACACTAAACTGGGAAAAGTCTGCCTTGTTGCCCTTCCAGCGTGTCACCTTTATAGGCGCCGAGTTAGACACCGTGCTCATGAGGGCATTTTTACCACAAGAAAGGATTCAGGGTTTGCAACAACAGGTATACACATTGCTCCCTCTGAAAAAAGTAAAGGCGAAAACGGTTCTCAAAATGTTAGGGCCGATGGCTGCAACAATTATGCTGGTTCCTCTTGCGAGGCTACACATGAGACTCCTTCAGTTGCTGCTCTTCGCCCAGTGGTCTCTACAACCTCTTCCGCTTTCTCATCTTATAATGATCACAGAGAAGTGCAAGCAAGATCTACACTGGTGGCTTCACACCAGCAATGTCAGTGTGGGCAACCCCTTCGGCCCATCCCCTCCTGTTGCCACAGTGACCACAGATGCCTCCCAGATTGGGTGGGGGGGCATTATCTCGGCAGGAACACGAGATACATCTGCATATCAATATCTTGGAGATGAGCAGTGCTACTAGCATTGCAAGCACTTCTGAGCTTTCTTCCTCTCGGGACAATTGCGATCCACTCAGACAATATGTCTCTGGTATGGTATCTGAACAAATAAGGAGGAACCCAGTCGGTACCCCCTTTGCAGGGAGGCCATTCGAGTGTGGCAGTGGGCAGTGTCTTCCCAACGTTTTCTTGTAGCAACGCACATTTCGGGGAATTCCAACGTAATAGCCGACAGGTTGAGCAGAGCTACTCTGATGCCTCACTAGTGGTCCCTGAGCAGGCAGGTTGCGGAGCAGATTTTCCACAGATGGGGTCAGCCTTGCTGCGACCTATTTGCCAGTCCCCTCAATAACAAGTGCAGCAGCTATTTCACCCTTATCCCCCCTCAGGGGGAGTCACCCAGGGATGCTCTAGTTCACGATTGGCCCCTCCGGTCTACTTTATGCCTTTCCCGCCTGTTCCTCTGCTGACGAAGGTTATTCAGAAAGTGCAATCCTTGGGGCGTGGCCAAGGATGAACACAGGATAGCAGCAGATTTCTTCAGCTCCACCAACTTAACTGCACTGACAGGAAATAATTACTTTAAAAATCAACTAATGAAATAATTTTCTTTCTAAATACATTTGGAATATCAGTTTCTTGAATAATATCTAAAAAAGAAAGAAAATTTCAATAATTTTCCTGTCAGAAATCATCTTGGAAATTTCTCTTTTATCACCTCTGTTCAAAATGAGTTCCAGTAAGGCAAACAGTCAGGATTCCAGCATCAAGAAAGAGCTTCAGTCTCTGATATCTACTATTCAGCAACTAACAACCAAAATGGACAAACTGGATACTAAAATTGATAACTTCATAGAAAAAACTACAAAACAAATGGATTTGTTACATCAAGACTTGCAACAACAGAAGGCTCAGATTACAGGCATAGAAGAGACAGTTAATGATATGGAGAACAGAATCCAGGAAGAAGAAATTAACATTGAGTTTTTGCTGAAGCAGAACACACACCTACAATCCAAACTTGATGACCTGGAAAACAGATCTAGACGCAATAATATTAGGATTTTTGGACTGCCAGAAAATATAGAAGGTAACAACATTACTTCCTTTTTAAATACTTGCCTTCCCAAAACTTTAGACTTGTCAGAAGCATTTTCTTTTGGTATTGAAAGAGCCCATAGGTCCTTATCTAATTTTAACTCTAACAAAAGTATCCTAGATCAGTTATAGTAAGATTTTTATCATCTTATGACAAGGAGATGGTATTAAAATCTGCATGGGCTAAAGCACCTATTAAAATTAATGAGGCAACTGTGCGTTTTGACAATGACTATTCTTCCTTGGTAATAACTAAAAGAAAAGTTTTTTTGCCATTAATAAGAGAGCTTAAGAAAGCACAGTTCAAAACTTACCTTTTATTTCCTGCCAAACTAAAAATCTTTTTACCTGATGGCCCTAGAATTTTTGAAGACTTGGACTCTGCTTTGCTGTATATTAAAAAAATAAGATATTAGATAAAATAGAAGATATGGAATGGGCAAGTCCTTCGTTAAAGAGGATGGCAACAGGAACTTCATGGAAGACTTCAGAGAAGCAAAAAAGACTAAAAAACAAATGACATGTTGTATATATTTTTTTCTCTTCTCTCTTAATCTCTTCAAATACAGTTACTGCATCTCCAGAAAGCCACAAATATTTTAAAGATTTATTCAAAGTTATTTTCTGTGTGCAAAGAACTGTTTTTGTTTCATAAATAGCATGTTATTTGTTCCTCAGAGAGTTTGACTATCAATCAACTTGTTTCTCTTTGTGATAGAGACCTAAGGTTAGTAATTTGATACATTTTCTTTCTCTCCTTGTTTTAAATAATGGCATTCTTTTTAAACTATGCATTTAGTGAGGGGTGGGGGAGGGCAAGGAGAGAAGTATGATGAAAAATATGGAAAAAGTGAAATAACTTATTAGTTCTTTAAAACTATATATGCTGTTTAAACACTGTTGCTAAATATTATACCATGATTTTATTGCTTATACATGGTTACAAATAATATGTCATGATATAATTGCAAATAATTAGAACTAAAATAGTTGTAAGTAATATGTTTCATGTTTAACTTTATTAATACAAACAGCAAGTAATATTTCTTTGTAGATATTCTTTGTAGCTTCCTTTTTTCTTCTCTTTCTTTTTTTTCTCTACTCTCTTCCTTTTCTTTTTTTTCTCTCTCTCTCTTTCTCTCTTATAAGTACAGTTATATGCTTTTGATAATTCTGATATATGTATATAATAAGATTTGTATGAGAAAATGAAATGGGGTATATAAAAATAAGTTGTATAATATGTTAAATAACTGTAGGCTTGGTTTCACTGTCATAGAGACTGTAATGACTTGTAAAATACTTCGCGAAAGTTTTGCACGGTTTAGTTTCATTTGTATTACTAAATGAATGTCAGTCACTTGCATTTACTAAAATTCCCGCCAGAATGTTAAGGGAGACAATTTGGGATGTGGGTTACCTCGTGAATAGTGTCCTCGAGTTGTTTTAAAAGCTTCAACACTCAGAATACACGCAGAGAAGCTGAATGCAGTCATTTTGAACTTTGATCCCTGATTTCACACTGACACATCGCAGATTCAAGAAGAACACTGTTCCAGGAAGTAGAACTGCTGTAAATGCGACTTTGTGATGAAAAACGAACTTTATGACATCTAAATGTGAGTTATTCTTTATAACAACTTACTTATTTAAGATGTAATTTATAAAATATGAAAGTTATAATGATTTTAAATGATTCAATATGCCATAGTAAGCAAGTGAGATATTTTAGAAGGCATAGAAGGTAAAACATATATACACATGTTTTTGAAAGCTTACATGACTGCAACATATTAATGTATATAAATACTTATGATTTAAACATATATAATGTTATAAATCATTTGACTTATCTAATTGACAAGCACAAGTATCATTATGATTATATCTTAGAAGAAACTGTCATGTTTTAAAGCAGCAGTTCAGATATATAAAATACAGATGGCTTTCTTCACAATGATTTATATATAACTAGGAATTTACATTGCTGTGCAGTATGATTTGTAAACATATGTATGAGTATAAATATTTTATTTAACTGGCAATAATAAGTATGAGGAGAAAGCTTTGGTGCAAGTAATTTAAAGTTTTTAAAACTGTTAACTGCATTTCTATGGCAGAAAGTAGGAATACCCTAATATATGTAATGTCTGAACCATAATAGCCTAAGTTATTGAATCCAAATGAACATAAGAACTTATTTTTACAAACTTTTAATAAACTAATATATAGATATGCCCCCTTTTTTTTTTTCTCTCTTCCTTTCTCTATCTCTCTCTTCCTTTCTCTCTCTCTTCTTGGTTCCCATTATCAAGTTTATTAGAATGCTATTTTGATTATGAGTGTATTATACAAAATAGATGTACATAGTAATATGAGCTGTTTCTAAATGTTCTTATTTGTTTATATGAAGCTGATTTATAAATTGTTTAGCTTTGTCTTACTAGATAATTTAATTAAATGAGGTTAACTTTAGTTAATAGTTAGTATTGAATTGATATGGTGGCAGCTGAGGTACTGCTGCTTAGGATAGGGGGATAACTTGAGTGGTATGTGCTACTCAAAGTTGGAGTTCTTAACTCCAGGCTGGGTGCAATGTTTAATCCTAATATTATTTTCACCTGTTTATTGTTGTTTGTATATAGTTCTGACATCCACAACACATTTTATAAACTCATTGTCACTACAAATAAAAGTGAAGCTTTTACAAAATCCCATAAGATTTTCAATAAATTCAGCTATAATTAATGGTACACCTAAAGGAGGAGGTATAATATCACTTATTTTGTTAATTGTTATTCTGATTATATGTTTTATATGTTTATAAATGCTAAATGATTTCTCTAAAAGGAATTTCTTTAAACATTAATGGACTGAATAACCCATGTAAAAGGGCAAGTTTAATGAGATACATTAATTTGCATAGGGCCAACTTAGTATTCCTTCAAGAAACACATCTCCTGAAAAAGGATATTGATAAATTAGTGAGTAATAAATATATAGTCTTGGTTAGTTCAGAACACACTCAGAAAAAAAGAGGAGTGGTTATTTTATGGAATAAAAGTATGCCCATACCTAAAACTATTAAGTCTTATAAAGATGATAAAGGAATGTTTTGTATGGTTACAATACAGATTAATGGAAATACATACACATTAATCAATGTATATTGGATACCAGGAATTGGCATTAATACAGTGAAACACCATCTCAATAAGATCATATCATTTTCTATAGGAGATATTATTTTAGCAGGTGACTTTAATTGTATCCTACATGAAAAAGATACTACTACTATAGGAAAAAGGAAAATTACATCTAATGCAAAACATTTAAAGGATTTTGTTAATTTATATAATTTGAATGATATTAATAATCAGATTCAAAATCATTACCATACACTTTTTTTAGTAACAGATATAAAACTTATTCAAAAATAGATAGTCTTTATTTCTAACCAGATGGTAACAGACTTAATTAATTCTAAAATCATTTTGTGTCCTATATCAGATCATAATTCAATTGTCTTTGAGTTTATGATAAAAAGTACTTACAATGTTCAGATCAAAAGGATACCAGCATACTTAACTCAACTAAAAGACTATAAAGATTATATACTTTCAGAAGTGCAACATTTTTTAGACTTAAACAATACACCTGAAGTCTCCATTGTTTATGTTTGGGATGCTTTAAAATCATATTTATATGGACAAAGTATTAGATGGTATAATAATAAAAGGAAATCTTGGGACAAGGAATTAATAGATATTCAAAGCAAATTAGACTCATACAAACATAATAATAAAGAAAATATTATGGGCAAAAAAGTAATTGAAGAAATAAATAAATTAAATGAGAAATACAAAGAAATTTTAACTCATAAAGTTAAAATAACATTAGAGAAATATAAGTTTTTGTCTTACTCAATAAGTCCCAAATACTTACATAGACTTGAAAATAAAACAAAAAGGTTGAATAAACAAAATCATATCAAAGAAATTTTCTCTCCAAGGAAAAAGAAGAATGTTTTTAGTTTAGCAGAAATATTAGATGAATTTAGAAATCACTTTCACAAAATTAATCATAATAACATTAACATGGAGCCTAAAGATAAAATAAAGAAATTTATAACTACAAACATGAACAAAAAACTTAATAAACAACAGACTAAACTAATGGATAAAAATATTTCATATACAGAGGTTATTACACAAATAAACAAGCTTAAATCAAACAAAGCACCAGGTAATGATGGTATTATACCAGAGATCTATAAAATTCTTCCCAAAAGTACTTACTCATTAATACATAAGGTTTTTATTTTGGCCCAAAATGAGTTAACAACTCCCCCATCTTGGCAATGCACATTTATTTCACCAATTTTAAAACCCAATAAAGACCCAACCAGATGCACTTCATATAGACCTATTTCATTACTTAATGTTGACTATAAAATGTTTGAGTATTTTTGCTGATAGATTAAAGACAATCATCCCAGGCATTATAGATATAGACCAGACAGGCTTTATTGTAAATAGAAATACTTTTGATAATATAAGGAGAACTTTAACGTTAATTGATTTTGCAAATAGGAAAAAGAAAGATTTAACACTTATTAGTCTCGATATAAGTTCAGCATTTGATTCAGTAAGTTGGGACTACTTGTTTATCTTACTGAAGTGCACAAACTTCTCAGATGCATTTGTAAATCTAATTGAACATCTATATAAAGGAGCATTGGCTTACATTAAGATAGGAACATATGTCTCACAATAAATACCCATTTTAAAAGGTACAAAACAAGGGTGTCAACTCTCTCCACTATTTACTTTAATAATGGAGCCTTGGGCTAATTTGATCAGAAACAGTACTGATATAGAAGGATTTGATATAGATGAAAATACAACATCTAAAATTCAACTTTTTGCAGATGATGATCTAATTACATCAGCAGGATCTAACTCGTCTATGCAGTCCTTATTTGATAAAATGATGGATTTTAAAAATATCTCTGGTTTAATATTCAATGAAGAAAAAACTAAAATATTACCAATATACACACGAAAAAATGTCCTCGTTAATGATTTTAACAAATATATACCCAACTCAGGTCAGATAACTTACTTGGGTATAATATTAACTAAATATATCAAATCTATTATACATAATAATTATAGTACCTGTCTTCTTAATATACAAAATCTTTTCAATAGCTGGAACAATATGTTTTTTACCATGGAAGAGAGACTCACAATTATTAAAATGATAGTATTCCCTAAGATATTATACTTAATACAATCAATAATACTCCCACCTACAAAAATAATTATTAAGAAATTGAATTCATTAATGTTAAATTTCTTATGGGCACCTAATAGACCTAGGATTGCATTAAAGAAACGTACTAATAGCTGGTCTCAAGGGGGCATTTCATTTCCAGACTTTAATTTATATACTATCTCTTCTATTATAAAAGTTATTACTTTGTTAATAGATCAGTCATATGTTGCAAGATGGAAAGATTACTGGGAACTAATTAGCATTCACTTCATGAAAATCTCTTTAATACATAAAAATATTATTGTAAATAACCCCATGTTATGGTTACTAAAAGAATTTTGTACTTCATCCATTACACCAAAATATATAGTTAGTTACCCATTAAACATTATTATCAGTTATCGTAATTTTATATTCATGCATCCTAAGTATAAGGAATGGAATTTTATTCTATTCCCTATAATGTATACACAAGGTATGCTTTTGTCAACCACCTCTGAAAGAACTCTTTGTCACAGAGAATGATCTAAAGTATTGGTATCAGTTGCTGTCTGATAATAAAGTAAAAAATTAAGACTTCTTAAAGCAAGAATTTGATTTGAGAGAAACATGTTGGTTAGAAATTCAGACTTTCAGACATCTTATTAATAAAATTGATTTAATGTCTTTAACAGTTAAAGAATCTGTTCCAATACTGATTGATTACTTGATATTAAATTTACAACATAGAGTTTCTGATAAAGGTAAGCTCTCATACATACATAAAATTATCAGAGAAGAAACTCATTACAGTTCAGATACCTATTGGAATTATTTCATTTCCATTAATGGTGAATCACCAAAACAACAAGATAAACAATATATATTGGAATCTGCTTATAAAACTACTTCTTCCATTAACTGGAGACTTTTTATTTGGAAATTTTTACATAGATCCTTCTATACACATTTAATGATGAATAAAATAAATAATAAAGACAACTTATGTAAAAGATGTAATGCAGAAATAAATGCTGATTGGGCACATATGTTTTATGACTGTATAAAATTGAAGGAATATTGGAAGTTAATCAATGATTTTTTGCAGGCCCTTTTCACAGATATTTCATTGTTTCTAAATCACTTATATTATTTAACACACCTGTTCCTAAAAGTGTTAAAAAAGTTAAACTTCCCTTATTATGGTCTATTCTAGCAGTGGCTAGAAAAATAATAACCAGAAATTGGATTTCAGTTACCCCTCCTTCATTTAATGAATTTAAAAATGTTATGACTGAAGTGTGTCATATGGAATTGATGACAATAAAATCAAGAACTACTAGAAAAACATCTTATTATATTATATGGGATACTTTACAAAACCTGTTAAAAAATCTTAGTTTCAATAGCATGACATTATAGTTTAATTAATTGATTTGATTTGTAGTGGATGTCTTTGTAAATACTTTGGTTATTTTATTGAATGTTATAACTATTTCTATTTTAATTGCTTGTATAAAATTGTTATGATATTTATTTTGTATGTTAAAAACAATAAACTTGTTTTAAAAAAAAAAAGAAAGTGCAATCCTTGGGAAGCAGAATGATTCTGATTGTTCCACACTGGCCTCGTCAAATTTGGTTCCCCTTTCTCCATCCCTGTCTCATGGACGACCCCTGGATTCTGGACCCACAGCCAGATCTACTGACTCGTATGTCAGGGCAGTTCCATCCCTCTCTTCAGACCCTCCGGTTGACAGCCTGGCTACTCCAGTTCCATCACTAGTCAGGCTTCATCATTTTTCTCCGGAAGTGATTCATATTTTGTCTTCTTCCCATAAGCCTTCGACCAGAAAGATTTATTCCAATAAATGGAAAATATTCTCCATCTGGGCACATGCAAGACAAATTGATCCTTATACACCTCCAATTTTTTCAGTTCTGGAATTTCTGTCCATGCCTTTCAATCAGGGATCAGCAGCCGCAACCATTAAAGGCCAATTAGCGGCTATTTCCACTTTTCACATCGCTAATGAACCCATTCTAATGGTGCATAGACTTTGTAAGACATTCTTGAAGGGCACTATGTTGCTTCGCCCTCCAGTCTTTGATCTGGTCATGCCTTGTAACCTAAATTGTGTGCTACAAAGTCTCACTTCATTCCCCTTTGAGCCTGCAGCTACTTGTGAATTTAAATATTTGACTTGGAAGACAATCTTTTTGGTAGCCATCACTTCAGCTAGACGTGTCTCGGAGCTCCAGGCTTTGTCAATCAGACCGCCTTACTTGATATTTCACAAGAACAGGGTTTCCCTTAGACCAAACCCTTCCTTTATGCCGAAGGTGGCTTCGGTTAGTAATCTCAACCAATCCATTGAATTGCCCGTATTTTTTCCAGAGTTTTCTAATAAGGCAGAATTTAAATTTCACCAGCTGGATGTTCATAGACAGTTGCGTTTTTATTTGCATAAAACGAAGGATCTTAGAAAATCATATCAGCTATTTGTCTCATTTTCAGAAAATAGGATTGGGTCTCCTGTTTCTAAAGTGACTTTGTCTAGATGGATCTCTAGTTGTATTTCCTTCATTTATGCCTCAGGTGGTAAGGAGTTACCCTTTAGAGTGAGGGCTCATTCTACCCAATCTATGTCTACCTCTACTGCATTTCAGGCCAGGATGTCTATGGATGATATTTGTGCTGCGGCTACATGGGCATCTCCTCACACTTTTATTACTTGCTACAAATTGGATTTGATATCCAGAGGCAGATCTTCCTTTGGTTCCACAGTGCTTAGGAGTATTTTCCACTGAGCCTTCCAGGGTTCAGGTACTGAGGACGCTGTCCCACAGGTAAGAATGTAGGTGAGATTGGACTACATGACATCAAGAAGTTATGTACTCACCATAATGTTTGATGTATGTAGTCCATCTCGCCTCACATTCTTACTAACCCCCACCTTCCCCCATCCTGGAGGGCCTAGAGGTTAGTTCTGGTTTCAGTACTCCTTTTATTATTGGAATGTTTTTCATTCTCTATGTGTTATGTGTATGGAGGGTGAGTGATTGAGCTTGTAGCAAAAAAGATCTGGGGAAAGGGAATAATGCAGCATGGGATACCTCTTAGCCCAGCCAATTGAAAGAGTTTGAACTAGAGTATGGCAGAGTCGGAGCCGAGGTTCGGCTTCGAACCCACGGGTAAGAATGTGAGGCGAGATGGACTACATACATCGAACGTTATGGTGAGTACATAACTTCTTGTATTTACTCAAGAATGTTTCTGGTACCAAGGAAAGATTGCTCATGGAGGCCAATTCTAGATTTATCTTTCCTAAACCTGCTCCTCAAGGTACCCAGTTTCAAAATGATTTCCTTACCCTTGCTCCTACCACTGGATTTCAAGGTTGCTTACCTCCACATTCCTGTACACCAAGATTGCGGGAAATTCCTATGCTTTGCAGTAGGTTCCTGGCATTTTCAATTCTCTGTATTGCCCTTTGGACTCTCTCCGCTGCTCCTATAGTTTTCACAGTGTCTAGCACCCTTCATTGCTCACTGCAGAACACAGGGTATACAAATATACCCTTATCTAGACGACCTGCTAATTCTTCATCAGAACCACCAAGTCCTTCTGCACCACCTACAACAGGTGATCTCCACTCTAACTCTCTTATGGTTTACTATACATAATGAAAAGTCTCACCTGAACCCCACTCAAGACCTGGTTTTCTTGAGATACAGGATCAGAACAGACAAAATGAAGGCCTTCATTCCAGACCAAAGGATCCTGGACCTTTCTCTATACTTCAGCAAACTTATCACCCTCACCTCCTTCCCAGCACGAGAGTTCCTAAGGATGTTAGGCCACATAGCTTCCCTAATACCCATGTTACCCCTGGCAAGACTCCGCATGAGAAAAATCCAGTGGATCCTGAAGAACATATGGAGCCAACACTCCCATCCCCTGGACACCCCCCTCCCCCTACTTCAGTGTCTAAGGAAGGAACTTCAGTGGTGGATCTCTGCCATCCACCTCAACCAGGAAACCTCCCCCTACGGGTCCCGGTCCCCCTACAAGTCTCCACAGATGCATCAGACGTAGGTTGGGGTGCAGTGCTACTGCACAACCGGAAGCAATTCACTGTGCATGGAAGTTGGTCCACACTAAGACAAAAGGACCATATCAACATCAGGGAAATGAGGGCACTCCTCCTGGCCCTACAAACAATCAAGTCAGCTCTACACCCAGGAACCCTGAAAGTGATCACAGACAATGACTGTCCTCTGGTACATAAATGAGGGGGACAAGATCCTACCCTCTTTGCATCCTAGCCACTCAGATCTGGACCACTAACATCATCACTCCCAATTCATCTGGTAGCAGTGTACATTCCCTCTACAGAGAATGTTATGGCAGACTCGCTCAGCAGAGCTTCAGCTCTCTCTTATGAATGGATGCTTCACAGGGAGGTATTCCTAGATCTTATCCACAGGTGGGTTATTCCACAAGTAGATCTTTTTGCCTCCTCCAAAACCAGACAAATGCCCAGATTTTGCACAAGGAATCCACATCTGCAAGCCTGGAAAGTGGACGCATTTTCCGTTCCTTGGGAGGGACTGTATGTCTATGCCTTCCCATCCTTCACACTGATTCAGAAACTCCTCCTGAAAATCCACAGAGACAAACCCAAAATCCTGGTGGTGACCTCCTTTTGGCCAAGACAGCATTGGTTTCCTCTTCTCTGTTAGCCAAAGACAATCATCACAGGTTACCCCACTGAATAGACTTGCTCACACAGGACAGGGGAGATCCATATTTTACACCCTTAGGTGGACAATCTAAAACTGACCTTATGGGTGATAGGGTTCTAATCCCCTTCAGACACCTATACTCAGAGGATATGCTCAATGTTCTGCAGGAGGCCAGAAAACCTAGTACCAGGAGAAATTATGCATCTAAATGGAAGAGATTCTCCAGGTGGTGTCAGATAAAGAATCAGGAGACTCTGATTATTCCTGTACCCTTGGGCCTTTCCTTCACTCAGGACTAACTTATTCTTCAGTTAAAGTCCATTTGTCTGCCATCTCTGCTTGTCTGCCCTTGTTACTGCCACTGGCCTCTAGATTGGAGGTAAAACTTTTCCTGTAAGGGGTTCTTCATATTAGACCCCCCCCCCCCGAAAGCCTTTACCCCCCCCTTGGGTCTTGTATTATGTCCTACAAAAACTTACATTGCCACCTTTTGAACCAGCACATTCAGTATCCCTAAAACTGTGCACCCTGAAAATAGTCCTGCTAGTGGCCCTTACTTCCGCCAGGAGGGTATAAGAGATGCAAGCCCTTATGGCTACCCCTCGTTACCTTATTTTCCACAAGGACAGAGTTGTTCTCAGGACTTAACTCCTCCTTCATGCCTCAGGTGGTTAATGAACTCTCATTAAGCCAAACCATTAACCTAGATGTTTTTTATCCTCACCATAAAAATCCCTCAGAGAGACTCTTCATTTTCTAGATGTCCACAGGCAACTGAGGTACTACTTAGACAAAAACAAACCTATTAGAAAGTCTGACCAGTTATTTATCTCCTCCTACCCTAGGGCTCTAGGGAAGGCAGTCTCCAAACAAACCATTTCTTCATGGATCTCCAAATCCATTGGCATATGCTATTCCTATCATGGAATAACCTCACACGGACATGTCAAGTCACACTCAGCCAGGGCAGTTGCTTCCTCAGCTGCGTTTTTCAAAGGGGTTGATTATGCCTCAGTTTTAGAAGCTGCTACTTGGGCTTCAGTGTACACCCTTACCAAATATTACAAACTGTACCTAGCCTACAGAGCTAGAGCTAGGTTTGCCAGATCTATTCTTCAGGGTCTCATTGACCAGGTAACCCCAATCCTCCACCCAGTCTCATACCTAAAAGCTTTGGTACTGTCCCTACTGTAGTGAATACTGCAACATGAGACTAGAAGGACATAGAATAGTTGTGAAAGAACTTACCATAGCCTTAGATGTCCTTCTTTTCTATGTTGCCTTATTCACTGCCTCCCTCCTACCCCCTCTACTTTACCTGCCTAATGTACCTTTACTTGCCTGTGGAGACATAGTTCCCCACTCCCTTAACGTCTCCACTACACACAGCCTATCAAGTACCCTATGATCTAGTCTCCATGTCAGTCTCAGGGGTCTCCCATTTCTGACCCTCTTTAAACTTCCAGGAGTACTACAGTATGCGACAGTCCATTCTGAAGAGGCTGTGTGCAGATGTCACTTTTATACTCTAGGTCGGTTTATGGCTCTGGTAGAGGATGTCACATGTACCCTCCTGAATCAAAGATGTTGGTATGCTGGCCGGGTGTCGGTGCTGCAGGCAGCAACCTCCCTACTTGTAATGAATCCTGCAACATGGAAGAGAAGGACATCTATGGTTATGGTAAGTTCTTACACAACTATTCTTTCCCTTCCTATTGACAATGATATTCCTTTGGTTTCCACCTTTTTCAAATTCAGCTTTGAGATTGGAACCCATTTTGTACACAAATGTGGGTTCATTGCCAACAATTTCCTGAAGCTGTAGATTACCTCTAATAATAATCCAATTCTTGCCTGTCATATCTCTAATTGTCCTCGAATAGGGACTGTACTGAACAAATAGGGCTCTCTCAAATTTATTGTGATTCTCTTCCTTCCATAGTTCTAAAGTACTTTCACCCAACAGAGGTTTATATTTTAACCTCCATTGTGACTTTACATAGCTACAAGTGTCTTGAACCAAAGACAATGGATAACCCCAGTGTAAAAACATTTGCCCTATAAGAATTTCCTTACAAGCCTCCTCAAAATGAGATTTCATCCTAGCTTCCCCTTATACATTGCCCTTTTAAAATGCTCTTCTTTGACTGTAAGGATGACAACTAGACAAGTGTAAACAATTACTGAAAGATGGTTTTCTAAAACATTTTGACTTAAAACCATTAGCAATGAGCACCTTTATCATGTAAATAGACGCAACGACAATAACGGTTTGTACAGGCACTCTCTCAACTGCCCAAGCTTTTGTAACTTTAATTTTTCATTTTTAGAACATATTCAAGGGGATGCCGCGGTGGTACGGCGGTAGCGTTGTTACCTCACAAGAGGTTCTCCCGTTCGATTTTCGGCTGGGCTTGGGAGTGCCTTCTGTGTGGAGTCTGCATGTCCTCCCCGCAGTAGGGTAGCGTTCGAAAGACATGTGTGCGTAAATGGGCGTGCCTTCGTTGAAGATTGGGCATCGAGCTGGCACCTTGGCGTTTCATAAAAATCTACTGCCAATCATTAGCGGACCGGAGTTCCGCTGTGGCGACCCCTTACTGGGAAAAGCCGAAAGACAAACAACAGAACATATTCAAGGGGATCCAAGAGGAGATCACTTGAAAAACAAGTTAGAAGAAAGAGAAACCATTTGGCAAGTTAAGTTAAATGCACAGACTTTCCCTGGCATCAATGATACAATTTCACTAGCCATTTCTAAACAAAAGATTGATGCAGCTTTTATAGTTGGACTTTTCCTTTTTAAGTTATTGTAGAGCTGCATGTATATATAAACAGACATGTTTTTTAGGTTGTTTTTAACCTGGAAGAGGGCTTTTTATTGTGAACAGTTAACAGGGTTTGGTTTCTTTAATTTTTCTATATTCTCCTTTTTTCATTTTTCCTTTCCTTGTCTTATCTTCATTACATCTTCAAGATTATCTCTACTAAACATATTGTATGAACAACAATCAAATGTTACTACCTGCTATACTTTTAATCGTATGTCTAAACCACTATGCTTATGCAAATATCTTATGCAATCATATGTTATTGTCTGCTATATTTTTATAACTGAATGTGTATCTATCTTGTGTGTGGTATGTTAGCAATTGTACTGGAGCTTTTTTCCCTGGACCTCTGCTGAAAATGGACAGCTCTGTCTAGTCGGACCTTCCCAGTAAACAAATGTAAAATAAATACATAAAATCTTAGATAATTAAGGGCTTTGCCAAGTATTATATAAGGAAGTCCCTCTTGTTAGAAATTAATTCTGATGAAGTCCTGGTTTCAGTGGGATGAAAGTGCTCAATTTTCATCTTTTAACCTACGGTTGTTTTAATAAAATTGTTTGTTGGGTCTTAACGTGCTTTTGGAGTCAGTGTCCATCTCTACAATACATTTTAGTGATTGCTGTTTAATATTTTATCGTACACCACTTCTGTTTTTATTTTGAAAGTATTAAAAGTGCATTCTGTTTGCTGATAGTGTTGCTTGCTTGCTTTAGGAAAGTTTTATTATGGTCATTATCACAATAGCAAATTGTGTTGGCTTTGTATGCCTTACTTAAAGGAATGCTGCATGAATCTGCAGGATAATTGTTTGCTAAAAAATCCAAGTTATTGAAGACCATTTTTAAGGGAAGACTGGTGGTGGTGGGGGACTCTCATAATTATAAGAGCACTTATCACAATTAAAATTTATTTTTATACGTTTGGTTTTCAGTTGATAGTAGATTATATATGACTTTAGGCTGTGGCAAAGTATAGTTTAGGAACAATATGCTAACAGAAATTAGAAGAGGAAAGAGCGAATTTAGTATTTGAATGCAAAGGCTTGGAATTTGTGGGGTGAGCATTACCAAAAAATAGATTCAGTGCAGTCTGAAGGCATATTGAAAAGTTACTAAAATGGTAAGCAGGTCAAGAATGTAATTGGGAGTCTGTTTTAAGAGTGGAGAGATGGCTAGTGGGATAAATAGTTATCAAATGCCTGGCTTGTGGTTAGAATTTGATTGCATAGTTTTGGAAGTGGTTGGGAAGACCATCTTGTATTTCAGGGTTTTCACTGCCCTAATTAATAATGGGGCTATAAAGCAAAGCATTTGAAGCTATAGCCCTCAGAAATGCATCTAAATCTGAAGAGGGTTTTACCTGTATCCTCTCTCCAACACCCTCACCACTGCATGCATTTGTCATATACACTGTACTCTGAAGTCAGACGAAAGCTTTGATCTAGAAGGATCCATTAAAACCAGAGTAACTGTTCGCTTTATGGCTTAAAATTGCAGAGGCTGTTGGTAGTATAAAGTTTCTAGCAACATGCTCATTTCATTTATTTGTTTTGGAATAATTGCTTGTAGAAAAGGTAGCTGTTTTTGTAAACTGTAAAGGTTGATGATTAATTTTTGTAATTTCTAAGCAGTATTTTTGTGTTTAGATCAGAGAAAGGGGTGCACAGAAAAAGATGCTTTGGAAATGGAATGCGAGATACTACGACGTGATATAGGGAGAGAACAAGGAGAAAGCATCCTGATAGGCCGTAAGGTCAGCAGTCTAACCCCCTTGACCTCACACCCAGCATCTGCTACAGTGTTCCCTGCTAATGGTAAGTATGATCCAGGACAGGGCCCCAGTTAAGGTGCTATGCACTGGACACCTAATTTGCGTGTAGGAGGAAGCCTGGCATGTTGCAGAATATTTGACAAAAAAAAAAAAAACTACAGACCAGAAGACATTTATATTTATAAGACAATGCTTTTTGTTATAAGCAGGTTAACAGTACTATCAGAGAAACAAAAACAATAGAGTTGCCTCCATTGTTTAGGGGATGAGAGGCATTTTTACATGGAGTAGGAATTGTGCCTCCATAGTCTGTTGAAAACTGTCTATGGATAGAAGAGGATCCAATGATTCTTTCACTTATCACTGGAAATTTCCCTTAGTTTTAATTTTCTGCATCCTTCAGTTTGACACTTATTTCCTGGAAGGTGCTATACTCTTACATTGCAAATTCCCTGTATGCACATGCTGTGATAGGTTCACCCACCTCTTTAGCCCACCAGCTTTTTCTACATCTCCTACAGTTCAGATCTTGGTCCTATTCATGTTAGTGAAATTCTGTATTTGATCACTAGAAGCAAATTTACAAAGATCCTGTTTCGATTAAATTACCAGTCAAAACAATCTCCCTTATTGCCTGTACTCACAGCTAGGAAAACAACACAAGATACTATAGTACGTACCATCAGTTCAAACCTGCCACTTGCAGGTGTCTGAATGAGCACCACATGGTTCAATTTCTTTCTAGTAAAATAACAGGGATTGATAGTTTCCCAGCTGTGATCAGTGGAAAGATCAATGCTCATTCTCAGGCTTCTGCTGAGATGTCATCACAGGGGCAAAGGTTTAGAAGGTAGTTGGCAGCATGGTCCAATTTGGAAGTCTCTCTGTTAGTCACCTTCCCTGCAGATTCTAAGCTTATCCCTGACTAGTTGAGTCAAGACTATGTCCATCTTCTACATTGGCAGATGAGGGCCTGGAGGAGATGCACTGCCAGCTGCTATCCTGGTGTATGTATACTGAGGTGTAGGTGTCACCCTGCCTCTAATGGTTGTCTAGAGTTTGCCACTGACTGACTTGATAGCAGTTTCTACAGTTGTACTGGCTCAAATTGGGGTGCTCAGTGCTAAGGACTTTCTTTCCATGATCTCTGTCCTGGCCTAGTAGGATTCTTTTCCCCAGATTGAGGTTGTCGTCTTGGTTCTGTGCCAGAGTTATGGACAGAAGTCATTGCCAGGCCTCTTTTAAGCATTTCTTTGAATGCTGTCCTTAACAAATGTGCTCCTTAGTGCTTGGTCCCAGCTGCCCATCATCCTGCATGCACCTGTCTCATGCTTGCCCCTGTGGCTTTGTTTCCAATATTGGGAAGCTATACTCTCATTCAAGTTCTTGGGAAGAGCTGTGTCAAGACGCCATATTCTGAGGTGGCTGAGGACAGTTGACCTCCTCCACACTGCAGTCTCCACTGTCAATGCCATATCTTTGATAGTAGTCCTTTGAGGCTTAAGTGGTCCCTTATTTATTGGCCCTTAGACCCCCCTCCTCAAAATGCCTGTTTATTTTGAAGGAGGGAAGAATGAGGAGCTAGTTTTCTTCTTCCCCATCATGTTTGGTGAGTAATTAGTCCGTTTTAGCAAACTGCAAGCGACCGGATTCTGCTGCTGCTGCTGCCCCAGAGAAAGCAGAACTTTAGCATAACTGTCCGGTAACAAACAGCATGCATCTGTAGTCTAGGCTTGCATTCATCTTCCATTGGGGGGGGGGGGGGGGCTAAATATAAAAAAAAATGACTTGAGCATTCATGAGACTGCATTATCAAATCTGATTCTATATCAGTCAGGTGTAATTTATAAAGGCACAGGCCTCTAATACATCTGGAAAAGCTGTGACAAATCTGTCTTGCAAAGAGAGTAACGTACAAAGTTATAGCCTTAATCTGAAAACAAACCATAAAAACTCCACAAAAGCAAAACTGATAAAATATTATTTTATTATAAAATAAATTGATGATTCCATCCTGTAATCTTATCCACTCTGACATCCTAATCCCTTTAAAGACAATTTCCAATATTTCAAAACATTTAAAAGCCTATATTCTTACCAGTTTGTTGTCAAAGTTAAAAACCTTTATCTGACCCTTGAGTATGACTCCATTATCTGTCTGATTGGATGGAATAAAAATCAAGCCATATCTTAATAGCAATATCTTACAGTGATAGCACCAGGACAGACACCTAAGAATGTACTTTTGACTGGGAATATTCCTTTGCATTTCCATTCTCCCTTTTTTCTTCATCTGCAATATTTTACTGCTGTTTGAATATATGGCATCTTAACTTCCTTTTTCTTGTGCTTCTATATAGCTTTAAGTTCATCTCTATGAAGGCTCAACTTACCCAGTTAAAACTGGCTGTTAATTCAACCCCCCCAAATAAATTAAAAGCATAAAGCATTTCTTGCAGACATGGGGGGAGACCCCCACAAACCTTGATATGTACAAGCTCCACAGTCATATAAATGTGAAGAAATGAGAAATATCCCAAAAAGTTGATCTTTGCTGCCACACACAAACTGCACTGGTAGTGCTGTTTCCATAGAAAATCAATCGGGAGGCTCAACATCAGAGTTGTACTTGACCAAATGGAAGCTCTTCCAGATGGAACTTGAAGTACAGAGAAGTCTTTCCCTAGCTATAATTGCACCTGCTCATTCTTGGAAATATTGTCCTCTAGAAACATCAGTGACTGTGAGTGTCACTGTACCAACTGATAGTTGCTGTAATTCAGATTTCCAAGCATCAGGTTCTGGAACTGTTCAAAATATATGCTGCCAAGATGCATGTGTTCCTTAGTCATACCCCCTCACATATCACACAACCAACATTCAGCTTGTGGATCATTCTCTGTAGCTTTGCTGGGGTAGAAAATAGTTGTGCAAATATGCCTATGCAGACATTCTGAATTCCTTGGATTTCAGTGCATATCTCTGCAGTTTGATATAATGTTCCCTAGGTTGTATCATGCAAAATCTTTCACTGTCTGCTGCCCAACTTTGCTTCATTTGCAGCCACTAATGTTATCTTTTAACTTCAAGGATTTATATGCTCTATTAACTAACCCTTTAGCCATCTGTAATTCTACTTCACTCACCTTTTGCTTCTATGTCAAGTAAGGTGAACTCCATGTGAAGTAGCAGAAACTTATAATCCATGCAGTACTAGCCACTGAACCCCTGTCAGACTTTCCTAGCAAACAAAGATTAAGTAAATAAGTTAAATATGGAACTCCCAGAGCACAACTTTCATAGCAAACTCCAGTTTATCTCAGGAACCCTAAGCTCATCGCACACCACCCCAAACATTTCGTCATCATACTTTAACTGATTTTAGACAGTGGGTTAGAGCATATCCTATGAATGAATGATGTACAGCAGCAAAGGTTGCATTAAAAATTAGAGTTTATACTCTGATCTTAATGCAATCAATCCAGCTTCTAAACTCCCCACTCAGTCCAAATTCGCCTGTCTATCCTCCCTCATAATGTTTAACCATTATGTGAAGGGACACCTGAATGTGTAATCAAGTTATTCAAATTTGACTCCGGTTTTCATAATTGTTTTCATAATTGTTATCCCTTGTTTTATGGTCCCATATCTTAAATGATCGTTTCCAACAACTTCTTTTTTTGGCTTTTCCCAGTTAGGGGTCGTCACAGCAGATCACCTGTCTGCTCATAATTGGCAGTGGAGTTTTATGGTGTCGAGTTGTCAGCCTGGAGCCCAACCTTCCACAAAAGGCGCACACCCGCACTCATGATTAGGGCCAATTTAGAGTGCCCAATCTACCTACAGCATGTCTTTTGGGATGTGGGAGATAACTGGAGCACCCGGAGGAAACCCACGTGACCACAGGGAGGACTTGTAGACTCCGCACAGAAGGAAGACCAGCCGAGGATGGAACCGGAGAACTTCTTGCTGTGAGGGACAGCGCTAATCGCTGCGCCACTGCGGCCACCCAAATGATCTTTTCCAACTACTCCCCTCAAATGTTTGATTTGTGTTGCATATACTCTAAGTCCATGGATGAAGTTAAAAGTACTGATGCAAGCTTCAAAATGAGACCTTTCCCATTATCTTGCCATGCTCCCTTACCAAAGGTATTCATATGCATCTGAAAAATCATAATGTTTGTGATATAATGAAAGAAAATGTTACATCTCTGCAGCTGTTCAAGCTTGAAAACAATACCTTAATGATCATGTTGCAGTTTGTTGTTTTTGGTTAATAATTTTCATGAGAAATAAAACTATGTAGGCATATGTGCCACAAAGTTTTCCTGGCATCAAGTTGCCAGTATTGATGCCAGCTTCCAAATGATGCCTTCTCCATCTGCTTGCTATAGTCAGTTACACAGGCATTCATCAAAATATAATTTTCATAAATTAAGTGATTAGTATGCGATTGTATGTCTACAGTTGATGCATATTGAAATTAATCATAGTTGTCCTGAAAAACACATAAGCTGTTAAGTAATCAAAATGGACTGTTTCTTAACTTCCTGTTGGCAGTTGAAAATAAACTGCAAGTTTGGTGGTGGTTCACCTAATTCTGTCGAATGTGTACTTCACTGGAATATCTTGCATGTTGCCGTCACCCCAGCACAGATATTTCTCAAGATGATCCAAGTTCATTTGTCATTGAGGTGAACCTCATTAGTTGCAAATGGGTATCACTTCTGCAGAGATGCAGTCATGTTTCTTTCATAGCCGTGTCAATCCATGCATGAAGCTGTTACATAATCTCCAGACCTTGTGCGCTCTTTGTTAATTTGCCTCCATTACTTGCAAGGTATGATGTTTGACTATGTGAAATGATAGAGATCATTATGGCAGCATTATGTCCAAAATTGTCTTCATATAGCACTTCAGCTCTCTAAGGAGATGTGTGATAACATCTTTGCCTATGATGTGCAGCAATAGGCAGTAGGCCATCCTACTGCAGATTTCTTCTGGAGATCCTCTTGTCCTGCATGCTGGATGTAAGGAAGCTCAAGTTGTGTACACTGAGACTTTAGGGGTTGCATGGCTGGATGGCTATGGTCTCACACTCTTGACTCTTTGTTGCCCTTCTGTGGAAACATAAGTGCTTAGCTATATCTGCGTGATGATAAAACAAAAATGCAGACATGTTAGTGCTAATGTTCAGTATACCTATAGGTGTATTACAGGGATAATTACACTTGTAATGTATTACCTTCTTTATGCATGGTGAATTATTGCTACTTACTCAAAACGAGTTTACCCATTTGAATGTCATTGGGTCTGTATCCTCCCCAACACACGCATGCAATCTTAGAAGCATAGTAGGAAAATTACACCATGCGACTTGAGCATTTTGGCTCTGAACTGATTTGTCTCAGTAGTGCTATTGCACAGCCAAGAATGCATCATGTATGGTATAGATTGATAGGTGCATTATGAAGGTAAAGTAATAGCAAGCCATGTGCAGCTGTAGTCTCAAAAATAAATGAATAAAAAGGCAGCAGAAATACAACTACTCCACTAACTTAGCCAAGATAGATAGGGGATGTTCTTGCAAACTGTGGGCATCAAGTACCCTGTATCTATGCTGACTACCAACTCTGACTGCTCAGAGCAGAACTAACATAAGCAGTCATCCAAAATCAGCTTTTGCCTTACCTCTGTTTTCTCCATTTACTTGTGGTCTTTCAGAATAGTAAACGTCACCATGGCAATTGCACATTTCACAGTGGCATTTAAAGAGCATTGTGGCTGTGAACCAACTGGCCTTAGGCAATGTTGCTGTTGGGTATCCAAGAGTGCAGCACACGTTGCAAATGGATAGCTGTATTGTAAAGGCAAAGTGACAAGCCATGTGCAGCTAGTGACTGCATGTAAAAAATAAAGTAGAACTACCACTATCCACTGACATACCTATGGCCAGTAGTGAACTTTTTTGCTTCTCATCCAGTTTTTGCATCTATCTTTACAACCACTTCCTGGAGAAGAAGGGGTACAACACTCAAAATAGCATATGGGCTGAGAACCTTGTTCTTTTATAACTCACATGAAGGTGAAGTCCTATGTCTTTGTAGAACTCCAGCTAGTTTGCAGGAGTAATGTAGCCATTACGGGAAGGCAGTTGATAATACTTAATTTACCGGAACTGAATGCATTCGCTAAGGCCATGTTTCACAAGAACCACAACATGCATAGTTAGCAGTTGTGACCTTTCTGTATACTGGATCCTCAGCTGAATGGCTATGTCCATCCCATTCATGTAACTCTTGGACATATTTACACTGTTAAACAAGGGCTTGCTGCCGTTGTTCCATTATGTTTTCACCTACGGGCAGTGTTGACCAGCAAAGTAGTGTCACTGTTTCTGACCGCAGAAATACAGGATTGTGATCCTTCCATTCAGTAGCAATGAGCTGTTCACTCTGCAGCTTCATGTCATAACAATGACATCTTTTGTCTAAGTCCTCCTCTCTGTTGGTGCTCACTGCAGGCCATGTTGTTTGTGAGGGCAGGACAGATGTAATAACATAATAGTATAATAATTTCTAACTTTTCAAAGTAAATCTGCTGCTGCTTCCCAGTCATGTCCTCCCGTTAAGTCTTTGTCCCCCCAGTATGCCAGGTTGACTTGTGTTTGCTCTTCCATTCTGCCAATTGTTACCTGAAATTCATGGATGTAGCCATTGTGAACACCTGCAAGCATCAACACATTTATACTGTATTTCTAATGCTTACCAGGTATGTACTGCTTTAACCCCAGCCATTGTCTCATCAATATGTACGTTATGATGCATAAAGGATGTCATCCAGTATGGGGGTGCTCATGGAGTAGCTTGTCATGCTTCCTGAAGTCAGGTAGAGAGTTTAAATGGCGGTTATTGCAATGAAAATGCTGCTGTATTATTTTCAGACTGCTCCCTTGGATGTTCATGGCTATGGTGAGCTGGCCATACAAGTTGTATATTTCCACATACTGCCTGTATTGTAGAACAGAAGCAACAATCATATGTACATCAAAGTATGCACAGACATCTACAGCACATACATGAGTCCAGTGCAGAACAGTCTTCTGTGCCACAGCCTACTTAATGCAGCATGCCAGTCGGGTTCACTGGCAGTTTTGACTGTAGAGCTCCTCTGAGAGCATCACATTTGTGAAGTACAGCTCTCTTTTGGGGACCAAGACTGATCACAGGGTTGAAAGGCCCCACAAAACCATCAGTTCATAGATGACCGCCAGCTCTTTATCCCATCTTTTTATGTACTGTCCATGTTTTATGTACAGTACTGGACAAACTGTTAGTTTCCCATTGTACTATGGAGTCCAAGTCAGTATCTTCATAGAAGAAGTAGGTGTTTCTGGATTTATTAATTTTAAGAACTGGCATGATGTTTGCTCTACTGTTGAAGGATACAATAGGAGAGTCTCAATTTATCAGAAAAACATAGCAGTCAATGAATACTGATAGTAAGACCTGCAGTTAACACAGGTAAGTAACATTAAGTAACTAGCATTATAAAACTAATGGGCACCCACAACATGGTGTATAGACTTCTGTGACTGCATGAAAATCAAATACATAGCAGAGCAATAAACAAAACTAGCTTTGCAACATGTTTCCATACTGATATACTGTCGTACTTATAGATATTCGATGTATATATTTTTAAATGTGTGTATATGTATAGTATATAGTACACAATATGTATAAATACTTGTCATTGATTAGTACAACAAAAATCAAATCCAGTACCAAAAACACTGATACTGTCAAACTCTGAAATGAAAGAACCACTTAATGTGCAAGGTTGCTTTTGTCTGGTTTATTTGTATGTTTGTCTAAAATATTATACAAGTGTATGAAATATAAGATTGGAATGTTAACTGACAAAATGAATTTCCATAGATCAGCTTGTATCAACAGAATCCTTGGTCGCAAAAAAGAGAAAATAAAAACATCAAATCAAGTATATTTACTTTGGTTCTGTCCATATACTGGAAAAGGATTGGACTGGTTGCTGAAGATGTTTTTCACATTTCAGTAACAAGATCTTTCACTAGCTCAAGGTCTTCCCCTTATCTGTAACTTACCAATATAACTTTGCTTCTTGCTGGTTTCTCCAGATCTCATTACAGCCATCAGCAATTTGACATATTGGTCTAGCTAGAGCAAGCTCAGCAGGTTTTCGCTCCCTTTTTGGATTAGGTAAGGGTTTAGTACTTCACTATTTTCATATATAACCAGGTCTGACAAAATATTGGTTGCTGCCATTTGTTTTCTTTTCTTTTCTGTACTTTAGTTCAAAGCTTCTCTTGCCTCTCAAGCCCATCCCTTTCCCCATCAATGTATTTTACTAAATAATTTCTAACTTCTAAATTCCTTCCTTTCTCCTAATATTGTGCTTTTTATACTTCATGACTACGATATATTGCAAACTGTACTGTTTCTTCAGGAAAAGAAATCTAAGGAACAAGACCTTTGGTTTCCGTCAGTGTGGCCACAAGATACTGCCCCAAGACCTGCACAAACTGTAATATCTTGGGGTAGGTCATTTGGACTCCAATTGCTCAGTTTTTTAGTTTAAGAACCTGGACTAGCACAACAAACTAGTTATCAAAGATTTGTTGACAGGTGTAAGCCTGTTGAAAACAAAGGAAAGGACAGTGCCTGCTCAGAGAGAGCGAGTGAAGAGCCTAAAAGATTAGAGGAGTCTTATTTCTGTCCTAAAAAAGTTACTTCCAGTTAAGATGCCAAGAATAATGGTTTTGTTTTCTCAACCAGAACCTTTAAGTATGGCCACTCCTTTTCTCCCAGCATCTCCTGCCGGACAAGAATGTGTGAGCCCAACTGACTCTGCTCTGAGGAGAAACTTCCTGTCCTCCCCAGAGCAGGAGTTGTTAAGGTTCCTGCCATCTCATCCTACTTCAGCAGCTTCCTTTCATTCTTCCAGGTCACTCTGGGTTGTAACACAACCTAACTAGGACTAATGACAGTATTCTTCAAAGTTAACTTCATGTCTATGCTCTCTGCTACCTCTTTGTACAGGGTAGTGTGAGAAGAAACCTAAGTCCCTTTTATTTTTGTTTCCTACCACAGTCCCAGTTCTGGCACTGGGAATATTGGAACCAGGAACAGATCTCAAGCTAATATTGCTGGCACCCTTAGATTTGTCTTTGTGTTGGTGCCATCTGTGGAGAGATCAGTGCTGACATTGTTGATGCTAATCATCACTAGGCCTGACAGGATTGGCTCCAAAGGCTGTACTTCAACTTTGACATTATCTGGTTAGTTGGTTTCAAACCTTTCAGCATTCAGTTCTTTGGTGCCAAAGCCCACTGTGGTGGTTTCAGCATTATCAGTGCTTATGGTAGGTACAGGCAGCCTTCCCAATGCATTATCTGCACGAATACAGTCTGTGCTAATGGTTTCAGCCCCTGCCACCTTGGCAGGTTATTCAGCATGGAGATCTCAGATCTTTCAACTGGAACAATCACATGCTGCAAACGATGTTCATTATACCTATCACTGCTGCAGCAGCCTAAGCTTATATGGGTTATATTCTTAGGATATAACAATTGACCAGCTTCCACAGCTTCTGGGCACCTTCATATGCCTAAACCATTAACTTGAGCTCAGCTGGCTAAAACACAGGTATGGCTACCAAGCTATTCAGAGCTTTCCTGCCACTGAAGAGAATGCTGTCTTATCTGTAGTCCCCTGCTGCTAGGAAAAAAATCTGCTTCATGTGGTTTCTCAAGTCACAAACTTTAGTGTGTTTATGACTCTCTGGATAGTTCCAGTAGCCACTGTCCTGGATGCAGCATGTTGAGGGGTTTAGCTGAGTTCTTGGAACCTCGGAGGAGATGTAAAAAAAAATGACATTTTAAATTCTCCTTGAGAGAGAGATTTAGTTTCCGGTCCCTGTACTGCAGAAGTTAGCAAAAAATGTGATGCAGTAGGTAAGCTGGTTCAGGGAGCCTGCCATATTTTCAGGCCCCCTTTTCTAAATTTTCAAAGGGATTTTCTGCTCCATCTGAATTTGGCAAGAAACAAAATAGTCTCAGCAGAATGCTGGTAAGCATACTTAAGAAAACAGTAGCAGGGGAGATGCCAGAAAGGAAGGGAGGGACCCCACACACAAATAGTCAAATAAGGCAGAAAGGCAATATAAGGGACCTTTTCCCCCACCCGCTCTGGCCCTCCCTCATCACTTCCAGAAAGTCTAAATTTCCATTTCACTCTTTCTGTCTGGGAGCAGATTGTTTGAAACAAATGTGTAACGAGGCTAATTCATTGAGTTTACAGGTGTCAGTGGGAAGAAATTCCTCCTTACCAAACCCTTCTGTTTCCTCTTATCCTGCAGCACATGCTTTCTCAAGGGTTAATAAAAAAAAACAGTTTACCTTTCCCAATTGCTAAAAGGTTTCCAAGAATCCTATTAAAGGCAAAGAAAGAAAATGTCTCTAGACTAGTTCTGGATCTTTCTTTCCTTAACCAGTATATGATAGTGGCCAAGTTCAAAATGCTTTAACTTCGCAACCTGTTAATCCTTCTTCCTTAGAGTTTTTTGGTAACCTTATATTTAAAAGATACTTATCCCATTCTTATTCATTCAGATTTCAAAACATCTATAGATTTGGTGCATCTGGATCACATCCGTTCTCTGCTTTATTTACTGCTCCAAGAGTGTTAACAAAGTGCTCAACTGCTGACCTAGATCATTGCAGGCTACAAGGGTATCCATATCCAACGTGTTAGAAATTTCTCACTTGGGAAGAGATTGCCTACACAGGATAATATTCCAAGAGAACATTCAGAATTCTCTCTTGACTCCATCACACAGGATAGTGTTTCTGCGATGTCTTCTAGTTACCTCCATACAAGGAGATTCTTTTCCAAAGAAATAATAGGTCTACATTTGTATCTATTCCAGAGGTTTTCCACTGAGATTTTAGTTACTGTGAGGAACTATTTCAGAATTCTGGGTTTCATGGCATCTGATTCTCATGATACCTTTTGCAAGACTCCACATGTGGAACATACAGTAGTATCTGTAGTCTCTTTGGTCCAAGCACCAATAACCCTTTACCTTTTCAAATCCCAGTTCTGAGATTTGTGAGAAGGGGAATTACTTGGTGGAGGCATCAAATATCCCTGAATCAAGTTCTGATTTCATGCTTGATAGTAGGTGGTCACCACTGATGCTTCAGGCTTTGCTTGGAGCATTATCAAGGAGCATAAAAGTGCAAGGTATCTTGGGGGATCAAAGACAGATCAAAGCACATCAACATCAAATATATGCTTGCTCTTTTCAAGGCCCTCAAATCTCTGAATCACCTTTGGTCCCCAGGACCACTTCAAGTAATGATAGACTACCACAATGATGTGGTACATAAGAAAGGGTGAACCAGATCTTGCCCGTTTTGCAGACTAGCCATGCTAGCTGGGGGATGTAGCTTTACAGCACAGTCCACTCTACAGGTATCCTACATTCCATCAAAGCAAAACTGTGTGGCAGATAAGCTGATCATCACAGATGGAAACTAGATCAGGGGATCTTCCAATATTTCATCCATCTGTGGGGAATTACTTAGACCTTTTTGTCTCCATGCTAAACAATCATGTGGATACATTTCTGCTCTAGAACTCCATGTAGGAAGGCCCGGAAGACTGATGCCTTTTCTTTTCTTTGGAGAGGAATGCTGCTGTATGCTTTTTCACCCTTTCACTTGATATATCTATGGTACTTCTGAAGATACAGAAAGAATTCCTCAAAATCATTGTGATGACTCCCTACTGGCCCAGGCAACAGTGGTTCTCCCTGCTTTTGGGAATGGCCAGAGGCAGTTAAAACATGCTTCCTCACAGACTGTATCTAGTCACACAAGAGCAGGGGGAGTTGATACAGCCCACCCCCGAATATCATCAATTGACTGCCTGGATGATGGGTCTTAATACCTTTTAGGCCTCTATTTACTGAATGTGCAGCAGGTACTAACATAGACAAGAAAACCTGCTGCTAGAAAATCATAATTAAGCAAATAGAAAAGGTTTTCTAGTTGTTACCAACAAAATAACTAACACTTATTCAGGGCTAGTGTTTTTTCTGGTTTTGCAATATTAGTTACTTTCCAATGCCCTATCTTACTCCTCAATCAAGATTCATTTGTCTGCCATTTCATCATGTCTGCCCATGAATCTTTCTCATAAGAGTCCTCCAAAAAAAGTGATTCCTCCTTGGGATATTAATTTTGTGTTAGAAAATAGATGTTAGGTTATTTTGTGCGCAATGGCAGCTAGCCTAGTACTTACCTATGAACCTACAAGCTAACACTTGTTCCATTTGAACTAGCTGATCCAGATGTCTTGAGGATAACATGGAAAATAGTTCAAATTGTTCTGACCTCTTCAAGAAGAGTATCTGAGTTGCAAGCTCTTATGGTGGGTCAGCTTCTATTCATTTTCCACAGAGATCAGGTTTCCTTGAAAACTAATCTTCCTCTTATGCTTTACGTTGTATTCTAGTTTAAGTCAAACTGCCCATCTCCCTTTGTTCTTTTCTGAAAACAAAAATGAGGAAAAAAGGACAATTCATTCCTTGGCTGTGCATAGACAACTCTGGTTCTATCTTAACAGAACAAAATCTTTTAAAAACGTATCAGTAGTTAATTTATTGTGAAGGTAAGAAATGACAACCCATGTCAAAACAGACCATTTCCAAGTAGCTGTCTTAAGCGTATTACCTTTTGTTATTCTCGCCACAGCCAAACTATTTCAAGCAGGTTTGAGGTGCACTCTACCAGGACCTTGGCTTCATCTATGTTTTTTTTTGTAAAGGATTGGACTGGAAATATTCTAGAAATAGCAACTTGGACATCTGCATAGACTTTTACAAAGCAATACAAGCTAGATTTATTGGCCAGATCTAGGTCAGCCTTTACTAGGACTAGTTTTCGGGGGCTCCTGGACCCTTCCCTTCCACCTCTGTGATGCTCTAAGCTATGGTAATAGACCAGTATAGCTTAGGCTAGTGCAGCAGGGATCAATATGATGTAGATAGTTACAGTAACAGTCATTGTTGAAATGATTACTGCTGAAGTAGACACTCCCTCAATCCTCCTTGTTTTTTTTTGTGTGTTTTTTATGCTAGGGTGTGGGCATTTGTTCGTAGCAATATCTCCTCAGGACTTGGCTTTCCCCTCTGCTGGGATGAAAGCTCTGAAGGGCTTGGCAACAAACCTGTCTTAGTTTAACTTGTCTTGAGATGTGCCACTGTTTGAGCTTGTGGAAAGTTCTGTGAAGTTTTGGAAGCTGACTGGCTGTTATATCCTTATTTAGGTATAACCCATATAGTTTAAGCTACTGCAGCAGTGATCATTTAAACATTTACTGTTATGGTAAGCTTATGCCGCGGTGGTGTAGCGGTAGCATTGTCACCTCACAGCAAAAGGTTCTCTCGTTCGATTCTCTGCTGGAGTGCCTTCTGTGTGGAGTCTGCATGTCCTCCCCGTGGTCGAGTGGCGTTCGAAAGACGTGTGAATGGGCGTGCCTTCATTGAAGGTTGGGCGTTGAGCTGGCACCTCGGCACTGTAAAAATCTACTGCCAATCATTAGCAGACCAGAGTTCCACTGTGGCGACCCCTAACCGGGAAAAGCCGAAAGAAGAACAGCTGTTATGGTAAGTTTACTTACAGAGCTGTATTCTCCCTCCCATAAACTGTTCAAACAGCTAATTTGGCCAGTACTTCCTTGCTCAGCTGCTGAAGACATCAGTGTTGTTTTTAATTAGCTTATTTGCTAATTAATTAGAATTAGCAGCTCATTTTTGCTAATTAGAATTAGCTGTCTGACATCTAATTAGAATTAGCAAACATTGAAACTTAATAGGCTAATTAGATTTTTAATTATCAACCTACTGCCAACTGTCTTAACTTTCAGCTTGTCAATCCAAGTGTTCAACTTGAAAACAATGTAGTCAATGTCAAATCATAAAAGTTAAACAGCATCTCTAAGCACATGTTTAGCTAAATCAGTTGCACAGTAAAACATATTTAAAACCATAAAATAGTAAAATCATCAAATGGTAATGTTCAACTGGTCTCTGTTGCACTTGGCAATGACAAGCAACTCCAGTAAGCAGTGTAGTTAGCACCATTGAAAACCCTCTCAGCGTTTGCTGGTATGCAGTGGTACTTGAGATGCAACTTGTATAAGGTTGGAAACATTCTTTGTACACAGTGTCACTCCAGCAGAATATCGGCTTCAAGCTGCTGCATGGTGATGACAAATATGATCCCAATTTTGATTCAGTGCTGTTTGTTGATGTGCTGTTTTCCATCATGTATGAAAACAGAATGTCCAGCTGTGAAGCTGATAGTTGTTGCTTTGGTATTGGTGCATGAGTGACTTCTGCAGTTAGTTGATGTTTATATGATTGACTTAGTACTTGCATCTCAGTCAGTAATGCCTGTTGTGCTGTGTTGCTGTCAGCTGGATCTGTTGTCCACCACAGTTTGAAATGTGGATCTACAACTGTGGTGATCAGGCAATATCCCTGGTGAAACAGATGATCACATATGTTGCTCAATGATGCCAAGAGCCCAGACTTGACTGATGTACAATGCTGTAGTTCAACTTTCTGTACATTTTTCTTCAAGCCAACTATTGTCGGTAGAATCTGACTACTCATCACAACTTCAGATTGCAGGCAAACAGCAGCCACTTCAAATGGTGTCGCTGCTCCATTTCTCATAGTATATTAATGTCATTTGGTGTGAGTAATTCTGGATGGCAGAAAATCACAAACTCACTGAAGGGTTTCCTTCATGTTATGATTCATTCTTAATTGCCAAAAAACATTGACAGTTTACTGTTCCATCTTGTACTGTTAGAGGATGGAATTCAGATCGATGTATCTTGCCTCCGACAACTCCGTAGCTCGGCATGACTTACCGAGAGCTGACATGACACTATTATATTTGGCCAGGACATTGTTTATCTTTGGTGAGGCTTGAGAGAGTCCGGAGTGAACTAACAACTGCAGAGTGTGTGCCATACACGCATCATGTACAGGTGCTGGACTGCTACCCTCTTCAAGTTGTTCCCAATCAATTGGAACTTGTTCCACCTTTTCTCCTGCTTCATCTTTATCACCTTCCTCCTCTTCATCTGCATCTATCACATCAACAGGCTTCAGGCATGCCTTCACCATGTTGGCAACATTATCTGTGACTATTCCAACAACTGTCTGACTTGTGAATTGTTTCATAACAGATTGATAAACTATGGAAATGTTTTCTGTTGTATCTGGACCCGTAAGTCTCTTCATGCTCACCAGTCATGTTTCCATCTTCCTGGTTGTGTATGAATGAAGATACATTATATATAATACATTTTCAGGGTCTGCGTATTAGTTTCCCCTGAAGTGTTTGCCAGTGCTCTGTACAGACTCGGACACCTTGAGTGAAATTTTTCCTGTAAAAGCACAATTGAAATTTCTCCAATACCTAGTTGCACACAGGACAACTAGTCTGCAGTGATGAGCACTGTCCACATGGTTGCAAACCAGATACTCCTGACAGTGATTGATATTCTCACTTCAGCTGTTTAATCAATAAAAAGGGTCTGTTGCCATGGATATGAACTTTCCTACTATCTCCGTTACCGGCTTGATGGATATGGGCATCCTGAGGCAGTGTAGAAATTGCCTCATGTTTACTGACAACCAGTTAATTCTCAAACAGATATGGTTTGTGAGAGATGTTTGACTTTAAGGGCAGATCCTGCCTCTTAAACCTGGTCAATTTCTTTGAAACAGTCACCAAGGCCATTGACGAGGGGAAGGTGGTCCACACAGCCTATCTGGACCTCGCAAAAGCCTTCGATACAATACCCCACTCTGGCATTATAGATAAGCTCACCAGCTTAAATATAAACCCCTATGTCACTAGATGGGTTGCAAACTGGCTCAAGGACAGAACCCACATGGTTAGAATTGCTGGAGCCATGTCAGACTCCAAACCAGTTACAAGTGGCATCCCACAAGGCTCAGTCCTGGGACCTCTCTTGTTCGGTATATATTTCTCGGCGGTACAGGCCAACACGGAAGGACTGTGGCTGACCAAGTTCGCAGATGACTGCAAACTGGGCGCCATAATCACCTCTCCAGCCGACACAAGCATCCTCCAAAAGGGCCTCAGAAACAGACAACTGGTGCCAGAGCCATGGCCTCAAGCTAAATGCCAAAAAGTGTATAGTCATCCCCTTTGGCAAAAACAAAGTGCCCACAAATTGCCACATAGGTGGTAATCCATTAAGTACAGAAGAAGTCATTAGGGACCCAAGTTGATAGCAATCTCTCATTTGACAACCACGTGGCCAAAGTGGTTAGAAAAACATTTTATATAGCCCACCTAATCATGAAGGGATTCACATCTAGATCAGGGGAGGTCATCGTGCCTCTTTACTCATCCCTCATCAGACCCATAATTGAGTACAATGCCCCTTTTGGGATGTACCTTACCAGACACCTGCAGCAACTGGAAAGACCCCAAAAGTACCTCACCAAGAGGATCAAAGGGCTCAAACAGATGCCATATGCTGCCCGGTTAAAGAAACTCCAGCTCTACTCAGTGGCATACCGCCTGCTCAGAGGCGATCTGTGCCTGTCGTCTAAAGCTATGTCCAACCCGGAATTAATGGACATGCTGCACTTCAGAAAATCCAAATCCCATCGAGCTACGCATTCGAGAGACTTGAACCTCAGCACTGAAATAAATAGGACATGCTGGAGGGACAGATTCATAACCCAGAGGCTCCCTTCACTCTGGAATAAAATCCCAGTCCAGGTTAGGCAGAGTCCCACATTGACTCTCTTCAAGAGGAATCTTGATGAGTGGATGGGAGATCGTAGATTTACCCCGGCTATCACTTCTGTGTCACTGTTAGACAGAGGCACAGTATACTAACCTCAAAAAAAGGCATAGCAAAATTAATTTAAAATGGGTGGCGAAAGCCAAACACACTCTGGCTAGGCTTATAAATGCCCTAGGGCAGATAGCCTAGTATGAACCTATGAACCTATGTAGTTACACAGTGTCACTGGAGGCAAAGCTCTCACATAAAAGTAATCCTAATGTCAACAAGTTTGTCAGTAGTACACACACTGCACCCATCATGCACAATTCATAGCAGATGCATAAACCCACATATGCCGAGGCACTTACATGTAACCTTTCTAAACCTCAGAGACCTAGACAAAGTACGTATAACAAATTCCCTCAGCAGCCCAAAATTCACTCTTTCAAAACAATACCCACATCAACACGTAGAGCTACATCTCATGGAGCCTCTGCCTCTAAGCCCATAAAGCAGGCCACCATACAATCCAACATTCTAGTCATTGGAGAACTCAATTCCCTGGTATGTCAGACCACAAAATGGTTCATTCGAAGTAAAAATAAAACGTGGACCCCAGCTATACCTGGGATACTCAAGAACTGTTCTAAGGCTAACCTCCTGCTATTAAGTGAGAACCTGCCAAACTTTCAAGCCCGCACAAACCCTGAGACCACTGCTGCCTATGCAGAACTGTTCATAGAAACCCTGTACAAGCATGTTAATAACTGCAAAGAGGCAGCTGTACCCACCAGTAAAGAAGTACAGAACCAACTAAAAAAAACAAGCCGCCATGGTGGAATCACAAAAGCAATAGGCTGTATAACAAGAGGAAGAAATCCATGGCAACAATTAGGAGGTGCAGCACCCAGCAGGACAAAAGCACTCTCATCAAACTAAACAAGCAACTCGGAGGACAAATAAAGTCTACCAAAGCCAAATTTGAGGTAAGTTTGTCCTCCCAGGCCAAGGACAACCACAAAGCATTTTTTAACTATGTCCACAACCTCAAAGGCAGTACACAATTGTGTGCAGAGTTCGTTGTGAATGGAACCAGCTATACCTAGCCAGAAGATATAGCAAACCTCCTGGCTGATAAATTCAGCCCCATCTTTGCCCCCCTCTCTCCCCCTCAACCTTTCCTCAGGAAATATCAAATACAACTCCCCCTACTTATCACTAGGGAACAGGTCCTTAATGCTCTAAGACCAAGAACACTGTATTAATGGGCCCAGACAATATCCCAAGATGCCTTTTAAATAGTATGAAACATGACCTATCAGGGCCTCTGGCATTACTATTTTACTGCAGCCTACAAACAGGCTTCATGCCTCATGAATGGAGAAAGGCAACAGTCATCTCTTTGCACAAAAGTGGGCCATCTACAGACCCTAGAATCTGCATACCCATAAGTCTCACTAGTCTTGTATGTAAAGCCATGGAAAGAATTATCATGGAGCTGATCAGCAGAGATATAGTAAACCTCCAGACACTGGACCCAACCCAGTTTGGTTTCATCAAGGGCAGATCATGCCTACTCAACTGGTGGATGACTTTGAGAAGGTCACCAGAGTAATGTTTGAGGGAAAAATCGTTCATACTGCCTATCTTGACCTGCCCAAGGCATTTGACACAATACCCCACTCGGGCATTCTTGACAAACTCAAGAGGTTAGGTACAAACCCGCATGTCACCCGCTGGATAGCCAACTGGCTCAAAGGCAGGACCCAGGAAGTTAGAGTTGGGGAGTCCACCTCTACAAAGAGGCCAGTCACAAGTGGAGTCCCTCCAGGATCAATCCTTGGACCGCTCCTTTTTGGCATTTACTCCTCAGAAGTCAAGGCCAATGTCCATGGTCTCTGGCTGATTAAATTTGCAGATTGCAAATTAAGAGGTGTCATTGAATCTCACACTGACATAAATGTTCTCCAGGAGGCGCTGACACAGACAAACAACTGGTGTCAGAGTCGTGGACTAAAACTAAATTCCAAGAAACCCATAATGGTATCCTTTGAGAAGTCATCCATCCCTGGTAACTATCATATTGACAACACACCCCTTAGGGTTGACCCAGTAGGCAGGGACTTGGGAACATACACAGATAGTAATTTAGCCTTTGACCATCGTGTGTCTACTGTGGTGAGGAAATCATTCTATGTTGCACAACTTATAAACCAAGGTATGGCATCAAAGTCCAAGGAAGTCATTGTTCCACTGTATTCAGCATCCATCAGACCTATCATTGAATGCAATGCCCCCTTTGGTATGTACCTAACCAGGCATATCCAACAACTGGAACGTCCACAGAAGTTCCTCACTAAAAGAATACAGGGTATAAGAAAAATGTCTTATGCAGACCGCCTCAAAGCTCTATCCTATATATAGTTTCCTACAGGCTTTTGAGGGGAGATCTATGCGTGGCAGACAGGGCATTGTCAGACCCCACTGTAATGGACCCTCCTGCATATCCACAAAACAAACAGCACCAGCATTACCTGTTCTAAAGACTTAAACCTTGCCTGTGATATAAATAGGACCTGCTGGCGAGATAGGTGCGTCTCCCAGAAACTACCCCATCTGTGGAACAGGCTCCCTATCCCAATTCAAGTGCAACTTGAACAATTGGATGGGAAACTGGAAATTCATCCCTGGCTTGGCATCTGTCTCAAGTAACCTGTAAATGGTTCATCACCCAGGCCCATGGTTACACTTACCAAGGGTATCAGAACTTGTCAAGAGATTTGGACTGCATGGCTAGGTTTAACAGGGCCCCTTGTGGTCATTAGCCTAATAAACATCTATGAACCTATATCAGCTTGGACACAGCAATACTGCGAATCATTGGTCAACTCAGTTGTTTTTATCACGTTTGCACTGATTGTCAACTTGCATGGTAAACTGTGCTCTGGTTGGCCATTCGATGGTTGTACAACACATTAGAAAACAAAATCCTACTTTTTCGACCATACTCAAATGAGCATATCTAGCATGAGAAATCTGATGAAAGCATCATTGACTCTTTTGATCGAAATGCTTTTTGACGACGGACAGAAATATTTAGTCAGAGAACAAATACCATCCAGATCCTGTTGTGGGTTCTTCCTTTTCATGTTTCTTTCTGCCTCATAAGTGCTGTATTTGCAGAGATCACACAGCTTTGAGTGACTTGCACTATTAGAAGTCGCTCTTGGCTTCCAGTCGCCAGTAATTCTTTTCTTGCAGGCCTTACACACTCCAGAAGTTCATGTTTTATTATTGTTTATAACAGTTTGAAATCAGTGAAAAAAGTTGCAACATTATCCAGTATTTCTTGAGCAAAGCCTGCCATGTTACAATCAAACTAAACGGTAAACAAGAACTGGAAGATGGAAGTTGCTTGCGGTGTAGGTAACTAGGTAAAGTGTGATTCGGAACTGAAACTTGAATGGGTTGCTGCTACGGTAAGACAGTAAGTTGCTACACTATTAGATTACTACATTTCGATCACTTGTAAATACATAAACTTATGCAATTTTATTTTGATTGTAAAATATGTCTAAGCTTCTAATTAAGACATTTTAGTTAGAATTAGTTCAAAACACCTAATTAGAATGGCACAGTGGTGCAGCGGTAGCGTTGTCACCTCACAGCAAGATGTTCTCCGGTTCGATTCTGGGCTGGGGTGCCTCGCACATTGGTGCATCGGTGGAACAAAGGTGGATTTGTGGTATTTGAATGAGTCCCCAGTTGAATAATCACTTACCTGCATGTCAAGATAGCCAAGCCATCCAGGTGATTAGCTGGCATTCTGATGGGAACTGTTCATTTTCAGTTCAAACCATTACCCTTTGGTCTTAGCAACTTGGACTGTATCAATGAAGAATCTGTCTCCCACAATACTATTCTTGGTACCACCCACCCAGGACTAAAACTTGTGTATCAGGAGATTAAGCCTGGAAAAAAAATTCAGGTACCCATTCTTGCAAAAGCACCCCCCACCCCAGCTAAAACAAGAAACCTTATCCTGTACCAGGACTCCTAGTACACGCATTCCATTAGTCCTACTACTCAAACTAGGAACCACCTGCAAGAAGTTTAACCATTTATCGAGCTACAACATTACAGAAATAACTACTGCAGTGACTGGTAATGGAGTGGAAATGAACCCACTGTATAGATAGACCTTCTCAAATATTGAGAAAATGGGGTAATCACAACTGTTACTTTTCATATTCAGCGTGCCTCTGCAGTGGATAGAAGCAACATGTCTGTACAAATCCCAATTAAATTTCCTGAGGGATGCAAGAAGGGCTCGGGGTTCTGAAGCTCTGCCTTTCCAAAGGGCTGTCTTAGGCAGAAGTCCAAGTTTCTGTGCTTAGTAAGTATGTACACAGGTCAAGTAAGATGTCAAGTACAGACGATTCATTTTCAGAGAGAAAGCAATGGATGCAACCACCCCTTTCAAGAGAGAACCTTCCAACCACACTGATGAAAGGCCTACTGTGTACGAGTGATCCATTACTACACCCTATTAACCTGAAGGGAAGTTGGTCCATCTGTTAATGCCAATGAAACCGATGAGGTAAACTTACAACACTCTGGGAGTGAAGAAAGAAACTGACTGGATCTCTAAAATTCGTCCTCTAATACCATTGTACTTTCTGGAAGGTCAAACAAGGGTGTCTGCACGTCACGTAAGGACTTGCAGTTCTGAAATTTGCACATCAGTAGCAATGACGATCAGAAACATTTAAGATCTAGCAAACCTGCTGATTCAAATGGAGGAAAGCAACCGCATATCAATTGCAAAATATATTACATGGTGGGGGATTGCAGGGCTGAGAATTCTGTTTAGAAAATAGCATCTTCAAATGCACAGAGCTGTTTCATTGAAAGAATAGTACTTCAGTAAAGAAGTTGGTGTTACAACTGTAATAAATAGTACAGGTCTGTCAATTTTAAAATGGATGCATTTTTAAACGCATTTTATAGAATTTAGCAAATTAACTCTGAAGAGACAAAGCTGTACCACCAAAGTAATAGAATTTGTGATGCAAGATAGTTGAACTACAATTCTTTCCACCAAGCCATGGAAGGCTGAAAAGTGAGTAGAATTGTGTGCCAGAATAACTAAGGTAACAATTAAGTAGACGTTTATAATATGACCAGTAATCTTGGACAAAAAAAAAACACTGAAGGGAGATCAGGTATTTCTCAGCTCCATTGGAAGGATTTTTTTTTTTTCACACAGCTGGATCAGCATGTACTGGTAGAACCTAGCAGTTCAGCCAAAAAGTTATCTTTCCACACCAGCTGAGTTTGTAGAAACTGTGCCAAAATAGTCTCTGGTGACAACTAGACTGAAACCAGGCCAGTTAATAAGTACTACTGTTTTTTTTTTTTTTTTTCTTGGTCTGGGTGAAGCTTTATGAAAAGGCAGGGAATCAGTGGGAGCCTTCCCTCCCAGTTTACAGAAAAGGTGTCAACAGCCTCCTTGCATTGCTTGAGAGAGCAAAACTAACATCTTTCAGGTGACTAAATTAGTTAAGTGATTCAGAGACCTCCTCTTAGGCCTGAAGTAGATTTAATCCAAAACTGCGTACATCAGTCCTGAAAACAAGATTGTTATTAAACTTAAGATACTTAAAGAACCCATTTCAGCCATTGTACATGGTTAAAAAATCCAAAATATGAAAAGTACGTTAAGTATTAAAATCTTTGATCTTATCTGATTGTCACTCCACTGCTCCTGTTCCTGCTGCTTACCTGCGCCCATGGCCTACTACAAAATGAGCTCCACCCTCTGTTTGCTCAGTTCTCTCAGAACCTTAGTGAATGGCGGCTGCTGCTAACCCCCTTTGATGATCCCTTGATTTCTTCTGCTGAAGTGATTTCAAGGAAGTCTCTTATAGCACACATTTTCAAAAACAATTAGTACTGCATTAGCCTTCTTTTGTCCCTTATGAACAAAAAAGCAATGAGGTCAGGGGTGTTGCACAGTATCTCCGAGTGGTAAATATGATAGTAGAAACCTGATTGCTGCCACTGATGTCACATCCAGGAGGACATCTATAACTATTCTGGGCAGAACTTGGGTGAATCATGGTTCACATTTATGGACTGTGGAAAATTATTTCAATTTGTAACATGCTGCTCCAGTTAGTTTACTTAACACAGTACCAACTTGCAGGCAACTACTCTTTCAAGAGAAGAGAGTAGTGACAATAAGAACTAGAAACAGCACCTTCATGCACAAAATGCAAAAGTCAACCAGGTTCAGCAGGCAAGATCTGCCCTTGACGTGTCCAAACTGGGTGGGGTCAAGTGCTTGGAGAGTGCCTATGTCCTTGTTTATGAGGTCCATATTAATATGCCCCATGGCTTTACAGATCAGACTTGTCAAGCTAATGGGGTGATAGTTTCCAGGGTCAGTAGTGGCACCATGTTTGTGCAAGGTGATGACAATGGCATTTCTCCACTCTGCTGGAATGAAGCCTGTACTTAGGCTGTGGTCAAATAGGGTGCTCAGTGGTGAGGCTAGTTCTTGCTGGAGATGGTGCAGAATACAGCCTGGGAAACTGTCAGGTTCCATGGAAGCTGTGTTCTTTGCCTTGGATAGGGTCTTTAACACTTGATCTATGGAGATGTGAGGTGCGGGGCAAGTATTGGGGGATGTTGAATGGGCATGGGGGGAAGTTTGCACTGAACCTGTCTTCTAGCAGGTTGGCTAAGTCAAAAGGATCAGTTTAAGTGGTACCATTAAGAATTAATTTAGAACAAACCTGGGCTTTGCCATGGAGGTTTTTGACGTAACTGAAAAAGGGTTTGTGATTACCCTTTGTTTCAGAGGCTAATTTTGATTCATAATTGGCTTTGAAGGTTTTCACTAGTGATATAATTTGCTTGTTGAGGCAAAGGAGTGAGTTTTTCCAACTGGGAATTTGTGCCTTTTTTGCCCTTGGACAACAGTTTCTTCTTTTTGTTGTAAAGCCTGCTGATAGAGGATACCCACCAGATGGGTTTGTTTATCTTTGAGCAGGTTTTATTTCTGTTGTGCATGGCTGAGTCCATGCATTGGTGTACTGTTCAGCATAGTTGTTTGCATTCTGTGAGGGGGATGGTGGTGTGAATCTACTGATACCCTCCCTTAGAAGCGTGTAGTCAGCTTTTGAGAAGTTTTTTAGCCTGGTTACGGCCAAGGGTGGTGGTGGATGGGATATGAACTTCGAACGAGACAGACCGGTGATCTGATCACACCAGGGAAGAACTTACTATGGGGTTGGTACAGCAGTCGTCCATGTTGGTGAAAACCAAGTCCAAAATGTTATCTCCACTTGTGTCTGATGAGACAAGTTGGTCTAATGTGTTAGAATTGATGAAGAATTGATGACTGGATGGCGCAGTGGTGCAAGCGGTAGTGTTGTCGCCTCACAGCAAGAGGTTCTCCGGTTCGATTCTCGGCTGGGGTGCCTTCTGTGTGGAGTCTGCATGTCCTCCTTGCGTTTATGTGGGTTTCCTCTGGGTACTCCGGTTTCCTCTGACATTACAAAGACATGCATCTGGAACATTTCTCCCCAGGCCTCCACTTAAAATTGGCTTCGTTCCAAGTCAGACTTTCCTGGTTTAACAAATGATAAATAAATAAATAAAATAAGTCAAGGAATCATTGGGTAAGTGCATTAGAGCAGGAATAGTTCTCCCTGTCTATGGTGGGATAGTTGAAGTCACCAAGGATCAGGGTGATAAGTGGTACGTTGATGGAGTCAAGTATGTCCAGGTAGGGAGGAGTGGGTGTCCTGAGTAATGGAGGGGGGGGGGTCTATAGCTGGCTATAACTTGGATGGGTGTCTTGCCAATTGTCAGTTGCACCTGGAATAGTTCTAGTGCATCATGCTGGCAAACTAATCTGGAGGTGTGCTTGTCTTTAATGAAGATAGAGACTCATCAACCTTAGTCTTATTGACCTCATTTTGGGGTTGAAATTTGTGAAAAGAGGTATAGCCTGGTAAGGCAGGTGTGTTGTCTGCAACCTTGAACCAAGTTTACATGACTGCATAGATGTCTGCATCTTCCAGTGTGAGGAGAGTCTCCAGTGAGTGCATTTTCAGATTAAGGCTGCTAGTGTTGAAGTCTAAACCGCATTGCTGATAAGGAAACTTATGATTTTTATCAGCAACAAAGATGGTCACTACTTGTGCCTTTTTGTTCTGAAGGAAATGGACTGTTTTCAACCCATCCCGATCCTCTGATTTTAGCTTCCACATTCTGTTCTGCCAGGTGTGGATGGTAAGGATCTACTTTAGAACGACAAAAATGCAAAGTCTCGAACGTTCACATGAGCGAATAATCATAAAGTCAAAGTTGGTATTTTGAGATTGCAGTAAAATATTTGCCATTTCCTCACTGTAGTGCAATCTCGGAGTAGGAATATATATTTAGCGGGGGGGGGGGGCACAGCCCCCCACAATACCAATTTTGAGTTTTTGATTATTCACTCATGTGAGCGGTCGACAGTTTGCGTTTTTGGTTTTATGACATAGGCCCAATGGTAATTCGCTAAGGCACTGTGTACATGATGCTGTTGCAAAACACTGGAATGTTCTCATTGGGCATAATTAAACCCTTCTGGCATGCCATTGCTTGGTGTATGCTCATAGATTTCTTGGTAGCATTGTGTAGGCATCATTTCTATTGCCAAGTGGTGCCATTTGGCTTTTTTTCCACTGCACAGCATGTTTACCAAGAGATGCAGCTTTTGTGACATCAGCCTTGGAGGCTTTTATCTGTTCCCCTCCCTGAATCTTTGGATGTTGGACTTGAGTCTGCATGTCAGCATCACTGTAGTAGGCACTTGCGTGGCTAATATTCCTTGTGTTGATTGAAAATTTAAATTTGCTGGCTCCAGTGAAGTATTTTTTATACCTACCTAGGCCCCAAAGTGACAAGTTCTCTCAACTGCTCAGGAGCTGGAGGGAGGATAGGAGAGTGGCCAATGCCATCTTTGCTATTCCCAGAACTATAGCTAGAAGAGACTTACCACAGTAACTCCCCTTAAAAGTTTTAATGTAGCTTTTACATTTGGGAGTACAGGAGTGGGAGAAGCGAGCATTCCAAGGGTGCAGTGCACTGTAGCCTAACCCACAGATGTGTGGAAGCATTGCATATGCACTGGAGTCAGCATTCTATCATTCTTTCTTTCTGGCCAATACAGAGGAATGGGAGATGTGCATATAAGGAAAAGGAAAAATAATCTCAGCAGTCAGAGGAATATACTACCTGAATAGGGATAGCTATGTCTTCGGGTATGACCAGCTTTAACAAGAGGCCCCAACCTTGGATAGTCATTGCCACCATGTGGCCCTGAATTGTGGAGGCTGATGGTTGCTTTGGTAGTGAAGTTAGGACAGTTGTCACAAGACACATCCTGATGGTTAGTATTTTCTGGACCAGAGTAAGAAATGAAAAAAAAAAAGTTAATGTCCTGCCAAAACCATCTCAAAAGATTGATTTGTATCAGGGGCAAAGCTGATAATTGTCCATTCAGGTAATTTTTTCCTTTGGAGATAGCACATGGAGCCATAACTACAGCACCCAGTGTATGGATGCAGTGCAGGGCTTAAGCTCAGACTGTATTGGTAATGGTTGCCATTGTTTTCATGATGCAAGTTGCACAACTAAAGTATTATTTCAATAGACTAAGGTTTCAGTGGCAATACTTACCACATGCTCACAAATCTGCTGCTGTTATCACTCATGTTGACAGGCCCTGAAGTGGTGGACATTTCCTATCTACCTCCATTTGGGCTTCCACTTCTGTAGCTGAACCTTCTTGCATGTCTTGAGATATATTTTGGATTCTGGACAGAGATTATATGATCGGTCAGCTATTTTCAAAGGAGAAGCCCCTCCTATCCTCAAAGGAATGAGGCTTGTACATAAGGTAGTTGGGAGCTATGTGTATTTCTTCTAACTCTCAGGGTCTTTTGGAGGAAGTGCTGCAACAGTGGCACCTTTTTAATTAGATCTAGCGTATAATGTGTTATGCCATCTAAATAGGTAAGGTGGCATTTAGTTGTACTTTGTATGCAGAACGTTAAGCTTATCTGGCAGTGATCCATAGACAGAGGCATTTCTGTGTCAGCAGAAGTGAGCAATAGTGGTCAGCTTTGAACTATTTGTTCAGTCCTTTCCTGAAATTATAAACTCAGAAGTTGTGCTCAAATTTTATTTTTGTGTAACTCAGCTAGTCTAGAATATTTGTGTATGAAAGTATAACTGCAAGTTATAACATTTTGGTTTTGCCACCTATGCCCCTTATTTCAGTGACTTCCCACACACAGAGCAGACAGAGGTCTTAACATCTGCTAGAACCTGATGCAGTGTCATGGGAATCCTCTCTTTGTGCTGCATTGCACATTCTCCTTTTGAATGTCATAATCATGACATCATCCTTTGAGAATTTTTTTTTTAACTGGGTGAAGGACATGTAAACATTGTGCTAAATTTAAGCAGGCCACTAGGATGTGAAGTGGCATTGAATTCTTACCAGAAAAAAAACATTTAAGTCTTTAGAAGAAAAGTCCTACAAAAAGTTTGATCTGATGTCAATTTTCATTCTATCCTCATATATTGAGTTTGAATACAGCTTAGTTATTACTAAAGCTTGTGGCCACCAAAAACTCTCGATCTCTTACTTTACCGAAAATGTACCAATCTTAAAATACCTCACATCTCATTTGATGCTTTTCACGAAAGACATGGGCAGCCTGAGCTGTCAAGCTTGTATTGAGATAAGTGCTTTTTTCTTGATAGTTTCTCTTTAATATGTAAATATATTTTCCCTTGCACTGATTCCCTTACCCTTTACACTTAGTGTAATTCTTTACCATAGTTGGTAGTATCTTTTTCTTATAAGTTTTTTTTCTGTAGTACATGTTAGTGTAGCTCTTCGTGCCATTGCTGGTTTTTCCATTTCCCTCTATTATGTTTAAAAAAAACTTTCATCTGTCTCTTTTTTTCTATTGCAACTAGTTATGTCTGACAAAGGACCTGCCGGCTTCAAAAAGTCAAAAGCGTGGGCATAAATTACCACTTTCAGATGCCCACACTTTGTGTTTGTTTAGGCCCTTAAAATCTGCAAGAACATTGTTCTAGCTGCAAAAATTTAAATCCTAGGGTCATAGCAGGTATAAAAAATAAACTACTATCATAATTTGTATTCAGGTAACATGCCACCTGGGTCCTTGACATCATCATAATTTGTAGCCAGATAGTGCCACCATATAGGTCTTCTTGCATGCTACATAATCATGATAAAAATAATTTTCACTTGCTGTTCATTTTAAAACATGACCGCTGGAGTCAAGTTTGGTGCTGTCACCTTTCTGTAGCAATTAGTATTATGTTCTTATTGTGGCAGTTTCAGTTTTTTTTTTTTTTTTTTCACAATGTAAATACTTCATTAATCAGTTTTTAATTTTTGCATACTGTGTAATTCCAATCTATATTACACTTGTTTCAGCATAGATTGCTGATACAACCATTTTATGTTTACAACACTAATGCATTAACTTCACGTAGGACAATCAGTGCTTAATTTAACTTTCAGTAACATGCCATTGAAAAGCATATAAATCTATTTATTACAATCAGCTTTTATATCCAGTCTTAATTTCAAGTTTGATTTAACATTGCTCCTTAAAAACAGCATACAAATTAACTGTTTACTATATAATTTCTTCTTCCTTCGTCTTTTCCCGGTTAGGGGTCGCCATAGCGGATCATCTGTCCGCTCATGATTGGCAGTGGAGTTTTACAGTGTCAGGTTGCCAGCCCCGGCGCCCAACCTTCCATAGAAGGCACACAAACACACTCACCTAGGGCCAATTTAGAGTGTCCAATCTACCATGTCTTTGGAATGTGGGAGGAAATCGGAGCACCCGGAGGAAATCCACACGACCACATGGAGGACATGCAGACTCCACACAGAAGGCATCCTAGCCGAGAATCGAACCGGAGAACCTCTTGCTGTGAGATGACAATGCTAACCGCTGCACCACCGCGGCCGCCCTTGTTTACTATATAATTTGAACTCGGGAATTAACTAGTAACTGTATTTTATTTTCATTAAATACAGATTTTAACGACTGGACCAGTGACTCCACAACTTCAGTTAGTCTGCTTTATTGAACAGATGTACATATTGTATACTTCATTCCTTGTCAGTCCTCTTCAAGCTACATTTCCATTACAAAATCCCATGAAGGACATTTTTTACTATGAGTTCAGTTTCCTATTTTTAATCTGTGTAATCCTCATTTTCACTCTCCTATTGATGCTTTCTTTGCTTTCCATTTTCTTGTTTTAGCTTTCTTGGCCACTGTCAGTATTTAAAATAGCAGTGCTTTCACCTCTATACAGAACTTATGTAATGCTTAGCATATTCAAATTAATTTTTGTACTGAAGCAATTTTGTACATTCCTAAAATATATGCTCTCTAGAAACTGTTTCAAAATCATCACATCTCCAACACAGGCCTCTTGTCTACTGGAACATTTTTTCAAGTCTTGTAGGAATATATAAATACTTGTGCAAACTTTTCCTGCAAAATATCTAAATTTTCTCTATTTAGTTGCATCTCTAGAATTTAGACTAATGCTAATTTCATCATTTCTGATTTCCTAGACATTATAAATCTTTGTATCTTAATTCAATTATTCCTTCCTTGCTGTTTTTACCTTCATCATGTATCGTTTTCTTAAATCTAATATGGCTTGGCATGCTCTACTTGTTCTGTTCTGGTCTGCCATGTTTGTATTGGTCTTGGTTACAAAATCTGCTGTTTCTAGTGTAACAAAATTAGTATCTGACCTCCACATATTTTTTTGAACTAGTATATGCAAGTTGATCTGAGTTCAGTGACTCAAAAGTTTGTCTAGCTTTGTCTCATTTTATTACCTTATCCCTTGTATCATCTGATCCAAAAATTTTAGTTCTTTGTTCTTTCTTCTCTGAATGCTTAACACATTTTCTTCAGTTTTTTTTTTTATATATAATATAACCTGTTGAAGTTTTATTTTTCGAAGGTCTTGCTTCCTTTAACATAAAGACTTGCTTAATTATTTTACTTGTATAGGGCTATCCATAATACTCTTTATATCCCTTTCCTAGATCTGCCCAAATGGCCATGGACGATCCTGTTAACTTGTCTGCCACTTTGTGCTTCCATATATAAATCTAAATTGCATGGCCTTTACAATACTTTCAAATGTGGAAGTGACAAACCACCCTGTTACTTTTGTTAGTTACTTTTCCCCATGAGAGACACTATAACTTTTTTTATTTTTCTGTAATCTGATCTCATTGATAAATTTAAGCCTGACCTACATAAAGAACCAGTGGGGCAAAAAGAATCTTTATATCACTAGGTCTTTGTTGCCGCTTCCAGCATCAGAGGCATTCATCAAAGCTTTGTTCTGTATTTTAATTCTTAAATTTCCTCCTCTCTGATAGTTTTAGTACCTTTGCTGAAAGGATTTTTGGGTTGTTAGTTTCATCAGTGCTGTCCTGTGCAAATGTGTAGTGTTGGTGATCTCTCCTTGTTGACATTTTGAGTGGATTTCTTGCCTGCCTTTGCCTACAAAAAAAAAAAAATCAAATTTTTGTCTTTATTTAAACTTCTGTTTTTTTTTTAATTTAAGTTTATAGACCATTTTGTGTCTATAGTTGCATGTTTTTTTTATTTGTCCCATGTAACTGTTTTTTTTGTGTGATATTTGTTCCTAGCTCGTAGCTTGGATAAGGGATTGGGTTTCAGAAATGTGTAAGGAAGGGGTACAAGTGGCAAACACACACACCCACCCCCCAAGTTTCCCATAACAAGTGTGTATACTGCCTGGTTGTTTTCCACTTGGATGCAGAATGTCAGGTGTATGCTGCTTTGTTTTTTTAGAACACTAGTTGATCATCTGGCTAAGCTGGTACCGAAGGGGATGCTTCCCCCTTCTTTTTGGCTGCTAGTCTGGTGACTTTCTTCCTACTTCTAGTAAGATTAGTGGCAAGAGGAGAGAGAGAGAGACAAGGACAGGCAAAAGGAATCATAAGGAGAAAGAAATTTGAAAAAGAGAATGCTAAACAGAGAGAGGTCAGAAAACATTCATCTCTCAAGGGTCAGTAGGATCTGAAGATCCCAAGACCATGGGCTATCTGGCACCCAGTCAGTATTCTAAATTGGTAGTCCCTCTGCATCAATCTCCTTTGTCAGTTCTAATTTTGGAGTCATCAGATTCACCAACTCTAAGTATTCCAAACCCCTTTTCGAGCTCTCTTTCCAACTGCTGATCAGTTGGGTTTCACTTTCATTTTTATTACTTTCATTACCTCAGCCCACCAAACAGCCATCTGTTCCTTCACCTAGGTCTAAGTCCTCCAGGAGCATTAAGAGAATCAGAGTTGGAGCAACTCATGGGTAGCTTCTTTAAGGCCCAAATGGATCTGGAATGATCCCCATGCTCTCTACTCGGAAGGTGGAGGGCTCCCTCCCTTTGGTTCTGAATCTAGTTGATGTTCTTCATCTCACATTGCTGCAGTCCTTACACTTGGGTAGTCCGCTGTCCTCGGTCGGCCCGAATATCAAAGTATAAGGCTGACGTCGGTCAAGGCGCATTAGACTGACATCAGGACGTCAGGGTACAAATGCGCATGACCGACGTCATATCCTCAGTCTTTTTTGCCGCATGGTCCGATGCAGAAGCAGCGTTGCAAGTGCCGGTTGGCGTTCTGAAATTTTTCGAATTCGGAGTTTCAGACCGAGTCAAAGTTGGCTAAGTACCCCGTTGGGGAATATTTTCGTTTTTTCTTGCCTCAGTGGTTTACCGGATGTCAGAAAAAGTGAATAACTGTATTTCTTGTGGGAAACAGATACCGCATAGAGATTACCATAATTTGTGTATACCTTGTTTGGGACCTGAGCACGACGTTGTTGGGTGTCGCTTTTGTGCTAGGTTCAATAAACGCACTATTAAGCGAAGGTTAGATTGTGCCAGGTTGGTCTTCGGGAAGCAGTGCAATTACAATATGCCGTCGGATGCTCCGACGCCTGCTTCTTCGAAGAAGCGCAAAGACAAAGCAGTTAAACCCAGACTAGAAGAGTCGTCCGAACCGGACGCCGGTTCTTTAGAGGCTTCAGTGGAACCGGTGGTTCCGGCGGAGGCCTCTCTGGAGTCCCAGGGGGATACTTTGCTTTTGCAGGATGTGGCCTCCCAGGAGGCAGGTCAGGCTGTAGGGGCCTCTCAGGTAACTGTACTCCCCTCCCTTCCTAAGGTGATTAGGCCCTCTCCTTCTGTTTCCAAGGCTTCTCCCAGAGGCAGGTCAGGTTTAGCTTCTGTGGGTGTCACTCCTAGTTCTTCAGGTTTTGTGCCCAAGAAGCACATGCTTAAAATGGCAGAAGATTTAATTACCTTAATTAGAGGTTCTATGCCCCCTCCTGATAAGAGGCCTAGGGTGGAATCAGAGTTGGGGGGTTATGAGCAGGCTTCGGATGTGTCTGAGTCTTCGGCTGAAGACTTGCAGGAGTATTCTCCTTATTCTGATTCTGATGTGGATGATTCTACTCCTTCTGCTTCTCCTCCTGAGGATTTTTCTTTTTCAGAGACTCTTCATTCCATGAGGGAGCATTTTAAATGGGAAGGTCAGGACTTCTCTGATTCCAGGAAAAGGCTTAGGGAATTTTTGTTTTTACCCCAGCATAGGCCTTTGGCTATACCTCCTGTTCTGGATGTTGTGGAAGATGTGTTTGCAGAGGCTTCTCTTAATCCTGATTCTCTGCCTCCTGCTCCTGTTAAACCGGATAGGTATTACAGGGTGCCTGAAGCTCATAAGTATCTTTTTAAGAGTCCTAGGGCGGACCCAGAAACTGTTAGTCAGGGGCCTAAGGGTGTTAAGGCTTCTGTTGTTAAAAATCCGGTTCCTCTAGATAAAGAGGCCAGGGCTGTGGATAGATGGGGAAAGAAAGTTTATACTTCTTCCACACTAGCTATGAGGGCTTTGAATTGCCAGTTTCACATGTTGAAATACCAAAACTATCTTCTTTCTCAATTGAAGTCTAAGGTAGATGCTCTGGCGGAAGGAATTGAGTGTAAAGAGTTACAAGATTTAGTACATGTTTCTGAACAGGTGGGTAAGCATTCTTTGCAATGTGGTTTTGATGCTGTACAGGCCTCGTCTAGGGTGGCTGCCACTGGGTCAGTTCTTCGCAGGCACGCCTGGCTGAGGGACCAGAATTTATCTGACCATGTTAAGACAAAGATTTTAGATGCTCCTTTACAGTCTGATGTGTTGTTTGGTTCACCTGTTGAGGCAGTCTTGTAGAAAATGGAAGACAAGGCTAACTCTATGCAGACTGTTAAAGATTTTTTGCAGGTTCAGCCTCCGAAATTTAGTAGAAATTGGCCTACCAAGGGGTGGACGTATCCTTCTTATGATTCCCAGTCTAGGGGTAGATCTAGACGTGGTAGGGGCAGAGCTCAGGGCTCTTTCAGGCCTAGAACAGGGAGTTCACCTGCACAGTCTTCGGGTGAGGGCAGGGGTCAGTCCTTTCGTAAACAGACCCAATGACCTACCCTTTCAGCTGCCAGAGCCTTCTCGTCTGGCAGCACCTTTGGGAGGGAGGTTGGCACTTTTCAAGGAAAATTGGAGTTTAATTACCCAAGACAGATGGGTACTGGATATTATATACCACGGTTACAGGTTTTATTTCCATACCTTGCCTCCTTTCAAAGGCATGCCAGACGTTCCTCCTCAGCAAAGAATAGAGGCTCACAGACAAATTTCTCTGTTGCTTCAAATAGGGGCCATACAGCCGGTCCCTATGCCAGAAGTAGGCCTAGGATTTTATTCTCGCCTGTTCCTAGTACCAAAGAAGGGGAACACGTGGAGACCAATTTTGGATTTATCTATCCTCAACACTTATCTGGACATTCCCAAGTTCAAAATGTTGACGTTACAACAGCTTTTGCCTCTGCTGGGCAAAGATCATTGGATGGTAACTTTGGATCTCAAAGAGGCTTACCTTCATGTTCCTATCAGACAGAGTTGCAGGAAGTATCTGCGTTTTTGGGCTGGGACTTCACATTATCAGTTCTCTGCATTGCCCTTTGGCTTATCTACTGCGCCCAGAGTGTTCACGAAAGTTCTGGCTCCAGTGATAGCTTTCCTCAGGTTAAAAGGAATACAGATCTATCCTTATTTGGACGATTGCCTGATTCTGGCTCAAGGAAGGGACGAGCTTCTTCATCATCTGGAATTTGTGATAGCAGTGCTAAGATGCCTGGGGTATTCTGTGAACGAAATAAAGTCCAGTCTAGTACCCTCTCAGGACATGTGCTTTCTGGGTGTAAGACTGAATACAGCATCCCAGATGGCCTTTTTGACCCCGGACAAACAAAAGAATCTTGCCCTTTACTTTCATCAATTGTCTCATCAGTCCAGGCTGACTGCAAGGACAGTCCTTCAAGCCTTGGGGTTCATGGCATCTTGTATTCTGGTGCTTCCCAATGCCAAACTGCATATGAGGAAGCTACAATGGTATCTCAAGAATGTATGGACACAGCACTGCCAGGATCTAGACACTGTCATTCAAATAATACCTTGCATTCAAAAGGAATTTTTGTGGTAGGCTCAGGAATGTCACCTAAACAAGGGACTCTCTGTGACCCGGCCAGAGGCGAGTCAGATTCTAACGACAGATGCCTCAGACAAAGCTTGGGGAGCTCATCTGAATGGAAAGTGGATACAAGACAAGTGGCCTGCCAGACTACAACATCTACATATCAACTTGAAGGAGATGTTAGCAGTCCAGTTTGCATTAATGGCTTTCAAGGATTTACTTCTTCCAGGGCAGGTGTTGATTCTAACAGACAACACCACTGTCATGTGGTACATCAACAAGCAAGGGGGAACACATTCTTATCCTCTATGCAGGCAAGCAATGATTTTGTGGGAGACTGCTCTCAGTTTACAGCTCAATCTTCAGGCAAGGTTTCTGCCAGGAGCACAGAACTCCTTAGCAGATGTGTTGAGCAGACGAATTATGGATCCCCACGAGTGGAAATTGGATCCTCATGTATTTCAGAAATTGACAGTGTCATGGGGAACTCCAGACACACATCTGTTCGCTTCTCCACTGAACCACCAGCTGCCAAAGTTTTGCACGAAAAGGTTTCATCCCACAGCTTGGAAAGTGGATGCTCTTTCTTTCAATTGGAGCAATCTTCATGTGTATGCCTTTCCACCTCTGCCTCTTCTCCCAAAGGTACTTCTAAAGGTCAGACAGGACAAGCCAAGGATGATTTTAATAGCTCCAGATTGGCCTCGACAGCACTGGTACCCATTACTGAGAAGTCTGGTACGGGAGCCTCCATGGCCTTTGCCTTCGATTCCACACCTGTTGTCTCAGGAGGACAGCCATTTACTCAATGTCAAGCTTCACTCTCTTCATCTAACAGCCTGGCATATTCTGTTTTGAACCATAGAGGGTCTCAACTTCCACAGCAAGTTTTGAATGTGATTTTGGAAGCTAGAAGGCCTAGTACAAGGAAAGTGTACGCAGATAAATGGAAGAGATTTTTATTTTGGAGTGCAGCAAAGGATTTTGATGTTTCTGAGCCTAATTTAAGTGTGGCTCTTCAATATCTTACTGAGTTATTGGACAAAGGTTTGTCCTTCTCTTCTATTAAGGTTCATGCTGCAGCAATTTCGCTCACTATGACTGTGACCCACCATTGTTTTCTCATCCTTTGTTCAAGCAATTTCTTAGAGGGGCAAAGAATATAAGACCCCCACGTAGAGCTCCTGCTCCTGCTTGGGATCTCAATTTTGTGTTGGAGAAACTCACTCTACAACCTTTTGAGCCTGCAGCTACTGCTGAGTTGAAATATTTATCTTGGAAGACTGCTTTTTTGTTGGCCATTACCTCTGCAAGAAGGGTTTCTGAATTGCAGGCCCTTATGGCGGTTGAGCCTTTCTTAATTTTCCATAAGGATAGGGTATTTTTGCGTACTAATCCTTCCTTTATGCCTAAAGTGGTTTCTAGTGTGGCTTTAAACCAAACTATTCATTTGCCTACTTTTTATGCAAATCCCCAAAATAAAGGGGAAAAGATTTTGCACACTTTAGATGTACACAGGCAGTTGCGATATTATTTGAGCAGGACTAAGGGGTTCAGGCAGTCTCAGCAGTTATTTGTTTCTTTTGATTTGAGTTCTCAGGGCAAGCCTGTGTCAAAACAAACTATTTCTAAGTGGATTGGGTTTTGCATTGCTTTCTGTTATTCCCATCATGGCAAGGAGATTCCAGCTGGGATTAGGCCTCATTCCACTAGGGCTACTGCCACTTGACAGCTTTTTAAGGAGTGGCAACTAAGGATATTTTGGAGGCAGCTACTTGGAGTTCAGTGCATACTTTCTCTAAGCATTACCACCTTCCACTTTACTCTAAATCTAGGGCTGGTTTTGCCACTGCTATTTTACAGGGCATTTTGGCAGCTCCTGCTTCTTTATAGTTTTGCCATCCTCCCTTACCTCTGCTTTGGGATTCTACCCAAGTGTAAGGACTGCAGCAATGTGAGATGAAGAACATAGTACAGTTTTGTACCTACCATAAATGTAGATGTTCAAGATCCACATTGCTGCAGTCCAATTTACCTCCCTCCTTCCCTCTGTAGTTAGAGGTGGTTGTGTGGGTTGGGTTGTAAATATTGTGTATATTGTATATATTGTACATATTATTAGTGCAAGGGTGGTTGGTTGGTTGGTTGCTGTCTTTTGGTTTTGACCTTTCTTTTTAGGGTCTTCTGACATCTGGGGCAAGAAAAGACTGAGGATATGACGTCGGTCATGCGCATTTGTACCCTGACGTCCTGATGTCAGTCTAATGCGCCTTGACCGACGTCAGCCTTATACTTTGATATTCGGGCCGACCGAGGACAGCGGACTACCCAAGTGTAAGGACTGCAGCAATGTGGATCTTCGAACATCTACATTTATGGTAGGTACAAAACTGTACTTTCCTTCTCTGGCCCATTTTTTTGGTGCCGGTGTCCATGATACAATCAAAGCTCTGGTTACCCCTTCATCAGTGCCAACAGCATGGCTACCTTCAGTGTTGGCTTCTTGCTTAATGATCTTGACTGCAGTTCTTTGAGTGGAGTGTCTCCTAAAGCCATGAGATGAAAGCTGAGGGCCCTGGGTCAAGTTTGACTGATACTTTTGGAGCAGTCCTCTCCCTTGTGCTCCTCTACTTTGGACAGCTCTGCTCCAGTCTCTACTTTGGACTCAACGTGGTCTGCAGTAGGAGCTGGGATCAATCTTAGATCTGCTGATGAGAGGGTCCCTTCCCAGCTGTCTAGCCTCAGAATCGCTGTTCATCTCGAAGAAGATCTTTTCTCATTCAGAGAATGGATTTTCCATTCCAGTGTCAGGTCCATCCTGATCTTTCATGTCATCAAGGGCCTGAAGTTCATATGTTGTCTTTGGGACAGCCCACAGCTGTGGGTTTTGAGCAGCAGCAGACTCTGAGTTCCCATCTGCCTGAGGCGTCATTGTCCTCTGCAAGATGCACACACAAGGAGCAAGTGCAAGATGAAGTACTTAAATTGTTCTGAGCAGTCTCTCACCAAGGATCCCTATCTTGATAAAGGTGAAGGGTCCTTCAAATCCTCCCATGAAGATGCCTGCTTTGAAAATTTGCTAGAATTGATGAGAGAGTGAGGGAAATGGGCCACAAAAGACACTTCCCCAGAGGTGTCTTTTTTGGAAGCCTTTGATAAAGACCTCCACATCATGGGCGTGGTGCTCCTTCCAGACACCCTTGTTGAACTGGTGTACCAGAGGACTTGGGAGAGAACCCAACATGATGAATTCTATCCCTTGAAAACTGAACTAAGTGTTTGTTCCCCTGCCCAACAATGATGCATCCTTTTGGGCATAGGTCCTGATGTGGATGCTGTTGTGGTCATTGCAACTAAAAAAAAAATCTCTGAGAAGAGTGCAGCAGTCCAGCACCCACACAACCACCACCAGCTAAAGTTGTGGGCACTGGACCACTTTGGGAAGAGTAAATTTGCTTCATGCACATTTGGTCTTTGTGCTCTGAGCTGTATGGCACACCTGACTGGACCTTAGAGAGACCTGATTACTGAAATGTCTACATCAGTGATGCCACAACCATTTCTTGAGGCTCACAAGTCATTATAGATTCTACTGTGTTGCTAATATAGCCATGCTTCTTCTTTCAAATGCAGCAGATAGTATGACACACACAGAGCTGACACAGCTATCACCATGCACTACCATGCCTAGATGCAACTTTGCTGACTGGTTTAAGGTGTCCTTTCTCAATGGCTTCTTTGGATCTACCTTGTTTGGGTGCAAGGTTAAAAATACACTGACTAGGAGTGAGCAAGAGGGGAAGATGTATTCTTTGGGAATTTGTTTTTCTACACCAAAGAAGACCACCTGTAGGAACCAGAGGGAGAAGGAAAATAACTTTTTCGTAAATCTCAACAGCTTCCCCAGGAGATTAGAGATGAAGGTGTCCCCCCACCTTCTTACTGCTGGTGGGGGGACTTCAACAAATGTCACCCTGTGACGGTCCACAGAACTATGGCTTCCAAGGTCCTTTTTCTTATGAGCCTTTCTAGTGCTCCTAAAGGTTTGCTCAGCTGCTGCACTTTGGAGGCGGTCAAAAGGTGCTCAGCTTTCCACCCAGAAGCTTGAGGGACCACTACGTTGGATGTTTGGGTGTTGTCACTTCCAGAATTTATTCCATTGCCTTTTGATTTGTTCCAAACATGAAGCAAAGATCCATTTCTGATGTTCCATCCCAAGAGCAAAGGAAAGCAACAATGGAGATCCAAAAGCTGCTCTCAAAGTGAGTCATCCAAGAGGTCCCACTAGACCAACAAGAATATGGTGTCTACTCAAGACTCTTTTTAATGTGAAAGAAAAGCAAGGACCTCAGCAAACTGAGCTGTATGAAATGGACCAAATTCCAGATGATCACTGTGTAGTCCATTCAAGCTCTACTGAGAAATGAACACTGGATGTGCTCAGAGGAACTTAAAGATGCATACTGTGACATATAAAAATAGTAAAACACTCCAGGAGGTTCCTAATCTTCTTGCTGGGAGCTAGCCACTCCCAGTTTTGAGCACTGCCCTTTGACTTCACCACAGCTCCCAGGGTGTTTTAGTGTGTGGCAGTGGTGGAAGCCTGGCTGGCTGCAAGGATTCCAGGTCTTTCCTTACCTGAACTACTGGCTCCTTACAGCAACTTCACGGGTGACTGTAATACAGGCAAGGGGACTATCTGCTCCAATTGTGCCTATCCTTTGGCATTACAGTAAACTTAAATTCTTATTTGGAACCTGTTCAAGCTGTGGAATTCATCAGATGCCATCTGGACACAACCTGTCAGATTGCCAAATTGCACCCCTCCAGACTTCTCCCATTATAACTTCAAGCCATTTAGGTTCTGTTTTCCCAGAGACCACCAGCTGCTTTAGTTTTGTGGCCTCTTGGATGATGGCTGAACCTATCTATCTTGTTCATTTGGCCAGGTTTTTCATGAGAGTTCTTTAGTGAACCTGATAGAGCTAATGGCCAGTTACTTTTCATCCAATGAACTTTCCAGTTTGGCCCACCGGCATATGTCATTGACTTGTTTCTTCATGGCTGAAGTCGGTCCATGACTCTGGGTCATCCCTTTGTTTCTCCTTAGTCCAAGGCAATGATGATCGTGGACAGTTCCCTCCTAGAGTTGGGGAGCATTTTAAAGTGAAGACAGCCCATAATACTTCTGCTTTGGAAGCCCTTCTTCACTTCATTGTCTTGAAGATTAGTGCAGTCCACCTATTCTTGCAGGCCTTCCATGACTTTTTTACTGAAGGGTGTGATAGCCATACAGATTGTCAACGTGGTGGTGGTTTGGTATATTAAAAAATGGGGGAGGGAGCTGCTGTCACCTCTTGAATTGGGCCCTGAGGATATGACAATGGGTGATGTCCTTGCAATATTTTCGGATTGTAATACACATTCCTGGGAGATACAACATTTTGGCAGAGACTCAAAGCCAGAGCATCCTCATGCCTCACAAGTGGCCCATCAATCCATTAGTGGCAGCTCATGTGTGCAGCCATTGGGGACAGCCCTGCTGCAACCTTTCTACATTCGCTTCCAACATCAGATGCAGCAGCTTCTTCGTCCTGATCCCTCCAAAGGGACTGCCATTGGGGGATGCTGTGCTCCATGCTTAGCCCTGGGTCTCCTATATATTTATTTTCCTACGTTCCTGATAATGACATTTCTACAGAAACCAGCCCTTGCAGAGTGACTGTGATCCTCATAGCCCCCTTCTATCCCAGACAAGTATGGTTCCCTGTTCTGCAGTCTCACCTGTTGTACTCTTGTTGGATTCTGGATCTGATTCCTGATTTGATATACCATCATTTGGGCCAGATTCACTCGTATCTCAAATCGCTCAGGTTGACTACTTGGTTGCTCCAGTTCCCATGATGGCCAGAGATTCCAAGATTTCTCTCTGTGTATTAATATATATTTATATTCTATTTACTACTGAAATTAATTCTTCTAGGAATTCTAACTTACTGTTGTGGTTGTATGCTTAATACTGCTTTTATGCAGTTATGGGGCTTTTCAAAAGTGTTGTGTGGCTTGTACTGGAAAACTGCAGCTCTCTGATGTCAGTTGAACACTGGGGACTGCCTCTTACATGTAGAGCAGAGTGCAAAAAGGCCTTTATCTGTTTCATTTTGAAGTTCTGACAGACACATTCCATTTTTTTCACTTTTTTTTTCAATTTTATATTTACTTTTCATCATTGCTGTATTCGTTTTTAGTGTTAAATCATGATTTTATTGGGAATTACTTTTATTTGCATTTTGTATGGAGAGTTTTTCACAAGGGAATATCCAAGTAAATATGCTGTTTTAAAAGGTTTTATTTAATTTAAGGGCATATATTTGATTTTTTGTCACGATTAGGATGATTTAATTTTTCTTGGCATTGTGACTGTGTGCTGCTGTTTGCTATACAGTGTAGATTGTAAAACAAGGCTTAGCACAATTTAAACTGTTTCTGCTATGTAGGTTAGCACTATAAACTGTGTGGGAACATCATTTATATTTTCAATTACTGCTGCCTAATAGTGTATGTGTATTATTCTGTCTGGTGTTTTATGCCCTGACTTGATGGCTGTTAATATGCCTACCCCCCCCCCCCCTTTGCAAACCTGTTGCGTTAAGCCTTCCCACAGACCACTTGCCTTTTTCCCGGTCACCCTCTGATGTGAGCTCGCAGTTCTTTAGGTGCAGGAGAGTTCCGAGGTAAGAGACTGCTTGCCAGGCACAATACTCTGTCCCCATATATTTTGTCCGACAGTGTAGTTAGTAGTAAGAAGAAATGGAAACTTCACTACAAGACCATCAGGTTATTACCATGTATAGGGTTGATGTGGTTTACTTGGCTAATAGTCTTTTACAGTCAGCTAATCACTCAAACTATGCTCGTATTCAGAATGAGTATAGGGCTACCTTCTCTTGAAATCAGTTTAGTGACACAGAGTTTGATGGAGAGACTGATGCAGACAGTAGTGAATACTCTGAGTCCTTCCCCTCTGATTCTTCGAAAGTTAATAGGTTCAAAAACCCAAACAAGTGTTCACTTTTCCATTGATGCTAGCTAGGTTTAGAGATGTATTTCACTTAAAGCAAGCCGGAGCTACACCCAAGGTTGGAAGAGTTATGATGTTATTGAGGATAAGATTCCAAATCTTTTGGCTGTTCTTTGTTATTGGCCTTTGGAGATGTCTATAAAACTGCAGGCAAAGCCCCTTTGGATAGTGACCCATTTCCTAAAAAGGCTATGAGGTGTACTCTGATCTTATATCCCTCTTTTTTCTGACCCAAGTGGTTTCTCCAGCTGCCTACTTCAACAAGAGACCCTTGGCTTCTAACCCTATACCACTAGATAAACCTTGCAAGTGATTAGAATATCGAGGGTGGGGGTGGCGTTAGCTCAGTCTAGTAGTTTAGTCTTCAGAATTTTAAAATTTTCTGGGCTTTGTGAAAATTTGTTTTGCATTGTGCTTAAAGTTTAGACTATTTTGCTGCATCTTTGCCTGTTGAATGGGAAGTGTTATATGAATGGCTTTTCCAATGTGACTGATTTTGAAACATGCTTTGAGTAGTGCCCAGGTAAGTATGGACTCAATTTCTAGAAATGCATCTTCATTTGTTGTATTTATTTTTATTTTTTATTTATTTGACTTTTGTTAACCGGGTTAGTGCAACAGAGCCAGAAGCCCATTTTCAGTGGACACCCGAGGAGAAAAGCTCCAATACAATACAAATAATTCTGAAATGTATATTTGAGTTTAACAACAAAATAAGAAATGGGGAGGTATTGAGAAGATATGCTTGGTTTCATAACCTGAATTTTTCTGAGGACTGAAAAAAATGAGGTTCTGAACACTCCTTTATGTTCTGAATTTGTGTATGATCTTGGTGCTACCCAGAGTCTCAAAAGGATGACAGAGGCAAATTGATGCATGGGGTATCTAGAATGTTTCAAATTCTCAGGTTTTCACCTAACAAGACGTCCAGCTTCAAAGGGCAGAACAAACAAAAATTCCAGCCTAACAAGAATCTGGATGCCAAGAGGATTATGCAAATTAAAAGTCATTCCTTTTTCAAAAAAAGATCATTCCCCTGCTACAGAATGGCTGTGCCAAAACTCGGGACATTCCATCCCTTCATTTTATCCCTTTTCACCTTTCCACTTTCCACCAGGCTTTCACTCAACCAGCAGCCTGGCTACACAGTCTCAGATGAGTGGGTGCTGACAATAATTCAGTGTGAGGATACTTTTGGCACTGGACAGAAAATCCTCTTTCCTTCATGGAAGTCCCCTCTGCACCGGCCAGACCAGATATATTTGTTCTCTCTGGAACTCCTTTACAAGCTGCAAGCAGGGGTTATCAAACCAATTCTTGCACCCCAAAAAGGAAAAGTATGTTTTACCAGTTTTGCATTGGGAATTATGTCCATGAGAGTTCAAGCGCAAGCCTAATGGGGTCCTTTAGTTGCTACAATGCAAATAAACATCAAAGAAATTTTGTCAGAGATTCAGACTTTAAAAGTTTTTGCCCACTAAGGTCTCCAGGTCCTTTTTTGATGATCAGCGATGGCATCACAGTCATGTGGTACCTAAACAAACAAGGGGGTACAAGATCATGTACTCTTTGCTTATTGACAGTGATGGCCTAGGAGCTAGCCTTACAGCATTCTGTGATGCTTTGGGCCTCCTACATCCTGTCAGAGCAAAACATAGTGGCAGACTGGCTAAGCAGATCCCCAAATGACCCCTCTAAGTGGAAATTCAGGACTGAGGTCTGCCTGCATTTGGTCAATATGTACAGGGAGCACATTTTCTAGTTCTGTTCATCTCCTTTCAAAACAGGCAGAAAAATTCTGTTAGAGACATCCTTGCAGCTATGCTTGATGGACAGAAACATTCTCATTTCCTTGGATGGGCATGCTCCCCAATATATTTATACCCTTTCCAACAATGCCAAAGGTACTTTGAAGATTCGGAAAGAATTACCAAAGATTATTGTGGTTGACCTCATTTTGTACCAGGCAAAGTTGGTTCTCCTTCAATGGAATTTGTCAAGGGCAATTACCCCAAGCTTCTTCCTCACACTCTGGACCTGCTCACACAGTGTCGAGGGCAAATGGTGCACCCCAACTTACAGCAATTGCAAGTGACAGCATAGATAATTGTGTCTTGATGCCTTTAAGCACTTGTTCCATGAAGATGTGCAGCCAGGTATTGAAGGATACAAGAAAACCTGCAATTAGAAAATTTTGTTTAAGTGGAAGAGGTGTTTTCTAGGTGGTGCCTAACAGTTATCAGAGGGCCCGGTATGATGTCTAACCCTCTGGTTTTGAAATATTTGACAGCTACTCAGTGATGACTTCTCTTATGCGCAGCGATCAAAGTGCATCTTTTAGCCATCTCAGCTTGTTGCCTATGAATTCCCCCTCTTTCATCCCTTTTTTTTCTTTTTTTTTTTTTTGTCAGTTTATGAAAGGTGTGTTGCACTTGAGATCCACTCAAAAGCAAATTCCTCCTCCTTGGGATCTCAACTTTTTTCTTGAAAAATTGACCTCCTCTCTTTTTGAACCTGCCCTTCAGGCTGATTTGAGGTTTATCACTTGGAAAACCATTTCACTAATTGCTCTGATATCTGCAAGGTGAGTGTCTGAGCTGCATGGTGTCATGGTAGGCCAACCTTGTCCGATTTTCCACAAGGACTAGGTTGTTCCATGTACTAATCCATCTTTCATGCCAAAAGCTTTCTCAAATTTACCTTAAATCAAGACATCAGTTTCCCAGTTCTCTTTCTGAAACCTAAAATCAAGGACGAGAAAATTCTTCATACATTGGGTGAGTACAGGCAGCTCAGGTACTACCTTGAAAGAACTAAGGCCTTCAGAAAAACTGAACAGCTGTTTATTTACCTATTCTAGGGCAATGAAGGGTCAACTGATGTCTAAGTAAATGATTGCACATTGGTTATTCTGTGCTATTAGGATGAATCAGCTGAATAACACACAAAACAAGTTTACCAGGAACCGTGCTATTTTTTTTGTTCTCCAGTCATCGTAAATCTATTCCAGGCAAGGTTAAAGCACATTCCATGCGAGCCTTCTCAGCTTCATTGGATATTTGAAAGGAGTGGACTCTAGAAGCATTATAGACAGCAGCCTAGTCCTCTCTTCATACCTTTACAAAGCACTACATACTGGGTTCTTACGTTCCAAAGCAGGCTTTGCAAGGACCATTCTCCAGGGACTCCTGGATCCTATCCTTCCTCCTCCCATGCAGAGTAAGCTTTGGGAACCTACCCATATTGCACTGAGGCGGTGTGAATTTTAAACATAGTAACAGTACAGGTTTGTTACACTGTCTCAGTGGCAACACCCCCACACTTTTTTCCTATTGTGTATATAGTTCAGTGGTATCCAACCTTGTTATGTTGGTTGGCTTTGGTATGTTTTGACTACATATTGGCTTATTTCAGGCAATTCTTGCTTCTGGTCTTACTTGGCTCTTCCTACTAAGCACTAAAAGTCTAAACTTGACTGTCTGTGATGGGTTAGGCTTCCTCTTATAGGAGGGGCTTAGCCAGTTCCCTATCACAAAGTGTCAGAGAGGGGATACTGAGTTCTTGAAAGCTACCAGTGTGGGTTTGTGTAGGCACAGAATGTATATGCCACTGAGGCAGTGTGAAATTTGAACTTTGAACATCTACTGTTGCAGGTAAATAGGATTTGTGCAACTGTGCTTTGCTGTCCATTTTATTTCACCTTTTCTCTCTTTTATAACCTTTGTGCATTGTAGGCACATAAGCTACCAATGTCTGTTAATTTACAATACTTTGCAGGTTTTTGCTGTTTTAAACTGTTCTCTGCTCAGTACTCTGTTTTTTAGCTGCTTCCACTACTGGCACCATCTTTAAAATCCCACCATTCTTGGGACTATTCCTTTTGAGAGATGGCAGGTTGCTGGACAAGTTGGGGAAGAATAGACATCCAGTACCATAGTGGCAACATTCAGTAATTACTTAGCTGACATGATTATCAAAATGCAGTTCTGAAACAAATTTATTCTAATCTCTGCAAAATTAAATATTTTAAAGAAAAGGATCATGTACAATTTAAGCTTTGATAGAAAAAAAACTTCATACATTTACATATGTTTCTTTTGAATTTGCAAGTGCATTGCAGCAGTGACTTGAATGGCATTGAAAGGCATGCATGGGTGAGGTTAGAAAATGTATTGCAGGATGTGAGATGTAAAAACAAATTTCTGGATATTTATGTAGTAGATAATCTGTTTAACAATGACTACTAGTAAAAATTTTGAAAAAAGTGAAACCCAAGATTCTTATGGGATTCTGTCATCCAGCAGTGCCACTCTTTCTGAAACTATTCCTTGTACAGTAGACAACTTCATAGAAGCCCTCATCCTGACCAGTGGTCTGTTAGAGACCTGACACTTCATATTCAAGTCTCTGGAGGGAGGATTGATGTCTGTAGGTGCTTCAATATCTTTATTCGTGAGTTTCTCACATGTAAGGATTTTAATTTTATTATGTTACTTAACTTTTATGATCAATTTGAATTTATGAAGGCTTTTCAAGTTACCTGTGCACATTTATAAATAATCTGCCAAGTGTTAAATTTTTCACCTCATTCCTCCTGATGAATCTTTACCAGGTATAATTCATGGCACCTTAATCATGTAGCATTTATATCTTTCGGGTCAAACAAATGAGGAGATAGTTTTACATTCTGTTAAATAGATCATTTGTACAATATACACCACTAGGCTCACTCACCTCACTGACTCTGTTTATATACTGCTAGTTTCAAACTAATTCTGTGTATACTACTAGTTTCAAACTAAAGCTCTATCTTTGTACAGTTTATTCATATGAGCCTCTAAGTTTCCATACCTTGGAACTTATCTGCTTTTGCACTTAAGCTGCATCTTAATTATAGATAAAATGTCTTCATATGTAAATAAGTTGGATAGTCCTGCATTTGATACCTTGGTCATTTCATGGTTGCTGTGCAGTAAAAATATGTACTCTTCAATTCTTACAGCGTTTTGATGTGTGATTAGTTTTTATCTTAAATATTTAAGATCATGTTAATCCTGTTAATTACACTAGCTAACTACCACTATTGCATTTATGCAAGCCATAATGTGATAAAATTCATCAGTAGTTCATGGCTACAAACGTACATCCTGTTTTGCTTTATCTTTGTATATTAAATGTATTGCATATCATTTGCTTTATTTTCTTTCCTTATCTCCCCAGGCCGCATTGCTTAAGAGATGGTGTCTCTGAATTTTTTTTTTATTCTATTTCAGGAACTTTTAGTTGGCCTTTAGTATCACTCCCTCTCTTACATGAGAATCTGTTTAATATTGTTTCTTTCTGACTGGTCATTTGTTTTATTGGGTGCATTTTTATGCTTTGCCTTCCTCTCTTGTTGTAATGGAGCACACATTTCCCAAGTGTCCCTATAGGGGAATGATTTACCCAAGGTAGTTAATTTTGCCTTATGTTTGTGTGAGAGTCACTGTCTAGGCAGGTGCAATATCGGTAAATATTTCACTCGTGCTGTCCATTGGCATAGACAAAGCAAAAAATCAGACTGGTAAACACCCAGTGTTGAGTTCCAAACAAAACAGTCCAAGAATAAAAAGCAAAAGGAACTTGCAAAGTGATGTAAAAGTAAGTTTAATAGCAAAGCTTTTGAAATAAAACTCAAGTGCTTAAAGTCATACTAAAACACATTTTCATATATGCACCGCATGAACAAATTCAAACCAATAGATGCACGGCAAAAGTAAAATAACTAAAATAAACAATTAAGTGCTTGTTTCATGAAGATACCTTCTTTTAAGAACTTATTTTTACATCACTTTGCGAGTTCCTTTTGCTTTTTATTCTTCCATTGGCATAGAATGAAATGGTTTAGGTTGCACCCCTATTGCTATACTCTGATTACCCAGAATTTTTCCTCTGTATTGACTGACTACTCATCAGTACTGGTATCTGCTGCTCCCTTGTCCTCAAGGGATTAGGGTGCTAAGCCCACTTTCTCATTTCAGGTTCAAGGCCAATAAGTCAAAGTCTGAGGCACCAGCATCTGAAGCAAACTGACTATGAAGCCTCCACCTAAAAAGGCCGTCCTGCAGTTGGTCTGCAGTTTAACTTTTACCACTCTCCCTCTCTCAGGTTTATTTTGCCGTTTTCTCCCTGCTCTTCATAACCTCTGTCAGATGGAATTGTTTGACTAACACAACCACTGCCAAGTTGATATCCCACTCTTCACATGGTTAATTAGTATTATGGGAACTAGTCATTGATGCAGCTTTTCTTGGCTGGAGCCTACTTTCCACCAGGGCATCAGACTGGGACTAGAGTACCCTTACCACCAACTCCTTTGTCTCCATGCAATTAGATGCTTCCTCAGAGTGCACCTTTGTGTCACCGACTTCTTGGGGCCAGTGTCAGCTGGAGCAGTGCCCTTATCAATGGCCTTCTTTGACTTTAGTTTCCACTGATGTTTTCATCAGCACCAGACATTCTTGAGTTGATCTTTTCTCTGTGTCTGGGTTGGCTGTATCTGCACTTAACATAATTTTGTGCCTCTTCAGTTAGAGTCGGGGATTTGGTGTCTCTACCATCATCTGATTTCATTACTGTTGGTTAGGGTAGTGCTGGGAACTTTTGCTTCAGTGCTGAGTTGACTTTGTTGTCTGTTCTGCAGCATCACCCTTCAGTTAGTCTTCCTCATCACCCAGGCTTATTGAGCTTTGGTCTTTTCCCTTGACTTGGCCTTCCCTGTTGCTCTGTCTGTCCACCAGGCTTCTAGGAAAGACAAACAAAGGGCATCATGGAGTCTAGATGTCCATTTCAAAACATAGGCCTGCTGCCTGTTTTCCATTTTCCGTTCAGAGTGTATAAGAAGGCGTGAGGTACAGGGAAACACCTTGATTTTCCCCTTCAGAGTTCACAAAACTTGAACTGGGCAATGGTGAGAAGGACACAGATTTCCCAGTAATCCCCAACATAATATCAGGTTTGAGGAAATTCTGCAGGTAGGAAAGAAAGGGGGATGACCTGTATTCCCTTACCCCTCCCCAGGAGGCCTTTGTCCACTAGGCAAACTCTGTACTTTGTTCAACCCACTAATATTGTTTTGGCAGCCACCAAAGTGCTGAGCCACTCCTAACACAGTGGCTTATGTTTCTAATAAGGCAGAGACTGTGCCTCGAGTCTTATCAAGAATTATGCATTTTTGTCAGGGACTGCCAGTAAGAGCTACCAATTTCTGCAGGAGTTCTTGGAAGGACTTCTGTTACTCAGCATAGTGTGGTTCATCTCTCCCCCTTATCTCCTTCCCCTAGTGAGAGTCTGTGATGCTTAAATGTCTTAGGGTGTCTGTATATCCATTATTAACATTAACTTGGGTATGTTTTCATACTCAAGCCATATGGTGAAGTTCTCTAGAGACATGTCTGATAAAATATTTCCACCATAGAGTAGATGAGGGATGGATCAAATAAGACAATGTTTGTCCCTGTCAACACTGTCCACTGTGGCCCACCTCATTGTGGTTTTGGCTTTTAACATGACAAAAGGATTGGTTAGAGCACCAGCAAAGAGCATTGCAGTATATTGTCATGCCTGGTCCTATTTTACTGATTTCTTTGGGGACTCTAAAGGTGACATTTATGAAAGCCCTTTTCATACTGCTGCTATCTTTGGCCCAAAGTGAAGTTTGACATAGGAAGGATGGAACAAAAACACAATGACTGAGGCAATTGGTGTCGTGCTTCTGCACAACAGAGAGAACCAAGTGTCAGCTTTGGTTTCATCACAAGCAAAGCAGTCGTGGCTTAGGTAAGAATTGTCCAATTCCTAAGATTACTTACAAAAAAGGATGGTATGACTGCGGTGGTGGTGCTGCGGTAGCGTTGTCACCTCACAGTAAGACGTCCTGTTCGATTCTCAGCTTGAGCGTCTTCTGTGTGGAGACATGCGTGAATGGGCATACCTTTGTTGAAGGTTGTGCATCAGGGCTGGCAACTCAGCACGTAAAAATCCACTGCCAATCATTAGCGGACCGGAGTTCCGCTGTGGTGACCCCTAACCGGGAAAAGCCGAAAGACACAACAACTTACAAAAAGGATGGTCACCGTGACTGGGGTTTTCATTGGGCAACACCATTCCCCTTACAGAAGGATCACGACAGTCTTGAGGACTTGAACTGCTTCAGTTAGGGAGTAGAGGTGGTCACTTTCCCCTGCAGTAGGCAGTGTGGCTACTCGTCACAGTCAACTATGGGTGAAGACTCTTTCCATGTGATACAGAAATATGCTTTCTTCACCCCCAGTAAAAGCGGTGTATAGGACTTCCCACCAAAGCAGGGAGATGTTTCATATTCTTTTTGGTGCCAAGAAGTCTATGGTCCACAAATGTATCCTAGACTTAAGTAATCTAAACACCTATGTTCCCAGATATACCTTCCACATTGTCTTAGTTCAGCTAATCATTCCATGTCCACCAGGAGGAGATTGGATGTACTGTTTGGATCAACCCATATTTATCTACATATCAGATCCACAAGCAGTCCATGTGGCTTCTGCTCTTCATAGTCAAAGCAAGTTGCTGCCAGTTCCAGACACTGTTTTGCTTCAGTCCCAAGGTGTTAACCAAATGCATATCCATAGTGATGGAGCCCTTGGGTCAGCAAGGAGGTGGGGTATTTCTACTTGGATGAGTAATTCCTTGCTATGTCTTACTAGCATCAGTTTATTCTGGCAAGGGAGTCACTGATGGCTCTGTTTCCGACCCTGAATATTATGTTCTAAAAATTCCCTCATCTCATATGCAAGTGTTAGCATGTAATTTTCATAATCTGAGTGATGGACATACTGGGTTGCAGGACAAGGATCCCCATGCCCAAGATTAAGTTATTGATATCCAAACTGCTCTTCTCAATTCTCCCCTAGTTTCAGCACTTGAGTGGCTCAAGTTTCTAGGTCTCATGGCAGTGGCCATCTGTATGATACCTTTAGTCAGATTCCATATGCAGATGACACCTCTTTCTGTGGTGGTGGGATGCCAAGTAACCTTGCACAGTCCATTCCATCTCCTCACTCTCATGTGACATGCACCAGAGACTTGTCATCCCCAAGTGTAGAAGCATTTCAAAGGGCAGAGGAAGACTTTCCACACCAATATACCCTTTAGGTCTAGCACACTTACCTCCTGCTAAATTAAGAAGGAATCATAAATGGGTCCCCTGCAACAGTCCCTTCTGGGTTTGGGCAGCCTCTTCATCCAGCCTTTTCCAGAATTCTTCCAAATGGTTAAGACTATTGATGTTATGTGATCCTATCTCGCCTACATTCTGTACTGATGGGCTCGGAGCCGATCCCTCGGCTCCGACTCGGCACGCTTATGCTATAGAGCGAGTCCTCTTATTGGCTGAGCTATTTTTTATCCCAGGATGCACCACCACTAATCCCCCAGATCTCGTTTGCCGCTTACAAGCTTAGACGTGGTCTCAACTTGGCTGGGCTAAGTACTATTTATTTAGGCTTTTTCCTGTCAGAAATTTGCTTACTTTGAACCCAAAAGCTGTTTTAACAGCTATTGTTGTCATACGAGTGTGTATTGATCAGTTCTGTTGAGAAATTCGTGTTTTTTTCGTCAGGGAAGGTTTCCCGTTTTAGTTAGAGGGGCCTTCCCCTGTTGCTTTTTGCTATTAGTGTTTCTTTCCTGGGTCAAGTACCCGTTTAAGTTAGAGAGTCTTGACTCTCTCTTTCTCTGTGTTGTTCAACTTTACTCTTTTTGTTTGGTTCTTAACTATTAAGTTTTGTTGTATTTCTTTTTAGACAGGTACTGTTTTCTAAATTAGTTATGTCCAAAGAGCATAGACCCTCCGGGTTTAAAAAGTGCATGAGGTGTGGTTATAAGATGTCCATAACGGACGACCACTCCTCGTGCGTCTATTGCTTAGGCGCCAAGCACCTACAAGAATCTTGTAGCGTGTGTCACGCCTTCTCATCAAGGGTCCTCCAGGAGAGGAAAAACATTAATCCTTAAGGGGTTAATCAAGCCATTCTTCGAGGAAGCTTTATCTTCATCATCCTCTCCTTCAAAAAAGAAGAAAGCGTCGGCTCCGACCAGTCAGTCGGAACCGACTGCCAAAAAACCTAGGCAGACTTCTCCATCGGCTCCACGGACTTCGGAGCCGAGGGCGGAACGGTCTGCCTCGATGCCTCCAGCCTCGACCCCTCTGGTTTCGGAGCCGAGGACTGGGGCATCAAGAGGCGGGTCACCTTCATCGGCTCCACTGATATTGGAGCCGATGAGGGTTGCCGGCACAGACTCTTCCCCTTCGGAGCCGAAGTCCTTATCGGCACCAAGGGAAATTGCCTTGACATCTCTCTCGGAGCCGATAGTGGTAGAATCCATTCGGAGCCAGTCCCTTAGTCCTTTGGAGCCGATGGAGAAATCGGTTCGGACCCGATCGATATCGTCCAGGTCATCCAAGATGTCTGATTCGGACATCGACAGGGTGCTCCTTAGACTCTTCCAGTCTCCGGTGTTCTAAAAGCTAGTTTCGGCTCCAGCCCATTCGGCTTCGGAGCCGATGGTCCACCTCCCTACTTTGGTTCCTCCTCCAACAGCCTCGGCACCGTTGGTGCTGGTGGAACCGGTGGAGGTTTTAGGGTCGGGCCCGACCCTTACTCCAACTCCGGCTCTTGGGTCGGAGTTCAGTACACGGACTTCTTCCGTCGGCCCCGGGGGAGAGGCTTCGGGATTGATGTTTTCGGTCCTAAGTCTCCCTCTTGGTGCGTCGGCGGCGGGAGTGCCGTCTACTGTCGTGGTCACGGAGGTGGGACCCTCCCAGGATTCTGGTGGTCCCGCCTTCAGGGCTATGAGGAGTTCGTTAGCCAAATCATCTTTGGCTACCTCCACGGTCTCCCCAGCTCCTTCCCTGCATACCGAGACTGGGTCTTTGGCAGTCCCCCTGTCCGTAGACAGCGGAGCCACGGGGCCTGAGGTTACCCCCACTGGGGTTTCCCCCCTCCTGGAGGTCCTTCTGAAGCCTCTTCGGAAGAACCCCCAAGGAAAAGATCGTGCAAGAGGAAGCAAGGTCCTTGAACTACCTTATGCACTTTACTAGATTTCAGAGGGATCTGATTAAAGAACTATCCGATACCCTCTTGGGTAACCTGCCTGAGGAGCTGGCCCAGACGGTTGGCTCTCAGCTGGCTACATTGTCGTCCATTTCAAACTCGTCCATGAGGCTCATTTCTTATGCGGCCGAAGGGGCGAGTAGAGCGGCGGGTACAGGCATTGCTCTACGGAGACAAGCCTGGTTCCGCCTGTGTCATTTCGCAGAGGCCTTTAAGTCTTCCTTTGCCGATGCCCCCTTTGATGGGTCCTCCCTATTTGGACCCAAGGTAAAGGACACACTGACCCGCTGCGAACAGGAGGGTAAGACTCTGACTGCCGTAGGGGCACAATTTTCCACTCCCTTTCGGCCTTATCCCAAGGCTAAAAGAGGAGGGAAAATGTGGTTCCGTAGATCTCAGAAGCCTTACCCCTCTCAGCAGGAGGATCCCCCTTCCAGAGGCAGGGGAGGGGGAAATTCTTCTGGAAGACGCTGTCCCAGAGGCGGCAGAGGCCCTCGCAACACTGGAGACCGCGAGTCCTTTCGTGGCTCTTCAGCCTTTCACAGTCCCTGAGAGATTGCCCGACTGTGCAGCTCCGGAGCCAGTCGGGGTCGCTCAAGCACCTAAAAGCCTGGGAAGATATCACTCAGGACCGATGGGTGCTTCGAATTATCGCCGGAGGTTACACCATCCCTGTCTCTCACTCCCCACCTCAGTCCAGGAAAATCCCGGACCCGCCACCCAGTCAACGGGATACTGCAGCCTCAGAAGTTTCAAAGCTGCTGCAAAAAGGAGTCATCCAACCGGTCCCCGCAGACCAGATCGGATTAGGGACTTACTCAAGATTCTTTTTGGTGCCAAAAAAGACCGGGGACTTGAGGCCCATTTTGGACCTCAGCATTCTAAACCGTTCAGTCAGAAAGTCCAAGTTCCGAATGGTCACCCTACAAACCATTCTCCCATTGCTGGAGAAAGGTGTTTGGATGTGCTCCATAGATCTCAAGGACGCTTATTACCATATCATGGTACATCAAGCGTCCAGGAAACATCTGCGCTTCAGCCTAGGAGGCAGTCATTTTCAGTTCTGCGCTGCCCTTTGGTCTCACCACAGCCCCCAGGGTGTTCACCAAGTGCTTGGCAGTCGTGACTGCTCACCTGAGAAGTCTAGGATTCCAGGTGTTTCCGTATCTAGACAACTGGCTCATAACTGCCACCTCCAAGCATCTACTACTGCGGAGCCTACAAGCCACTATATCACTGGGCAACTCCCTTGGAATCACCTTCAATTGGCCAAAGTCTGTGTTGCTGCCATCTCAACGAATAAGATTCATAGGGGTAGAGATAGACTCAAACCAAATGCGGGTCTATCTACCTACAGACAGAATTCAAACCATACAGACTCAAGTTCGAGCCTTACTTCCCAGGTCCAAAGCCCCAGCCAGAATGGTCCTGCAGCTATTGGGATCCATGTCCGCCACGGTTCTTCTAGTCCCCTTGGCAAGGCTGCACATGAGAATTCTCCAGTGGCTTCTTTCAGCTCAGTGGTCCTTTCAGGAACTCCCTCTCAGTCACCTCATATGGATCACGGAAACATGCAAACGGGACCTTCGCTGGTGGCTAGTGCCCTCCAATTTGGATCAGGGACGACCCTTTGTTCCACCTCCTCCTGCGGCCACTTTGACCACAGACGCCTCCCAGATGGGGTGGGGGGGGCATTCCCTGGGCAGGTCAGTCCAAGGCAAATGGCACCCAGAAGAGACCCTACTTCATATCAACATCCTAGAAATGAGGGCGGTGCTTCTGTCCCTCCAAGCCCTCCACGATTACCTCCCTCGGGGCGTAATTGCCGTTCACTCAAACAACATGTCAGTTGTCTGGTACCTGAACAAACAGGGAGGGACCAGATCCTATCCTCTTTGCAGAGAGGCCATGAGAGTCTGGGAATGGGCAATCTCGACCGAGCGCTTTCTAGTGGCTACTCATATCCCGGGCAAGTCCAATGTGATAGCCGACAGACTGAGCAGAACCATCCTCTCTCCTCACGAATGGTCTCTGAACATGACAGTTGCAAGTCACATTTTCAGCAGATGGGGAGTTCCGTGTTGCGACCTCTTCGCGACTCCACTAAATGCGAAGTGCAAAAAATTCTTCTCCCTAACCCCGGCTCCGGGGAAGAGCCCCATGGACGCATTAGCCCGTCCTTGGCCCAACGGCTTGCTTTATGCCTTCCCCCCAGTTCCTCTCCTTCCCAGGGTGATCCAAAAGGCATCTCTCTTGGGAAGCAAAATAATCTTAGTTGCTCCTTACTGGCCTCGTCAAGTATGGTTTCCCTATCTTCGGAAGTATGCTCTGGAAGGTCCATGGTTCCTGGATCAGATCCCAGACCTTTTGGTTCATCAGTCGGGACTATTCCACCAGTCCCTGCACACCTTAAAATTGACGGCTTGGCTCCTCCTCTTCCAACTATAGTCAGGAGTCATACTTTGGATCCAGAGGTTGTACACATATTATCTTCGGCCCATAAGTCTGCTACTAAGAAACTGTATTCTAGCAAATGGAAAAGATTTGCTATTTGGGCTCAACTCCGGGGCCTGGATCCCATTTCTGTTCCCGTGGCAGAAGTACTAAAATTTTTAACTTCTCTTTTCAATCAAGGCTCTTCAGTCTCTACCATCAAGGTCCAATTGGCAGCGATTTCCAATTTTCACGAATCTATAAACCCACCTTTAATGAGCAACAGATTGTGTAAGACCTTCTTGAAAGGTGCTGCTCTGTTAAGACCTCCGATTTCTCATCCTGCACCTCCATGGGATCTCTATGTGGTGTTACGCGCCTTAACTTCCTCCCCCTTTGAACCGGCAGCTACATGTGATCTAAAATTTCTATCATGGAAGACTGCTTTTCTGGTGGCGATTACTTCTGCCAGAAGAGTTTCAGAGCTTCAAGCTTTGTCAGTAAAACCCCGTACTTGGTTTTTCACAAAGACAGAGTATCTCTCAGGCCAAATCCTTCCTTTGTCCCTAAAGTTTGTTCCAGTTTCTGCTTACAACAATCGTTAGAACTTCCAGTTTTTTTTCCAAAATATTCTAACAAAGCGGAATTCATATTCCACACACTAGATGTCCACAGGCAGTTGTGTTTTTACTTAGACAGGACCAAACAAACAAGGAAAACAGATCAGTTGTTTGTATCCTTTGCAGACAATAAATTGGGCAAAGCTGTCACAAAGGTCACTATTGCCAAATGGATCAGGGACTGTATTACTCAAGCTTATTCTTATTCTAACAAAGAGCTTACCACCTCTGTCAAAGCTCATTCTACAAGGGCTGTGGCTACTTAGATAGCATTTCATTCTAAGCTTGCCATTAGTGACATTTGTGCTGCGGCTACATGGTCTTCCCCGCACACCTTCATTTCCCACTACAAATTGGATGTGGCATCTAGAGGACGAGCTTCATTTGGTTCCACAGTGCTCAGGAGTGTTTTCCAATGAGCCACCCAGGATTTAGGTGCTAGGGACGCTGTCCCATCAGTACAGAATGTAGGCGAGATAGGATCACATAACATCTTTTAGTTATGTACTTACCATAACTTTAGATGTTTGGGATCCATCTCGCCTACATTCCTAATAACCCACCCTCCTTCCCCCTTCCTTGGAGATCAGAGGATATCAGAAGGTCCGAATCCTGTTGTTTCATCTTGAAACATCTAACAATGTTATATAAACAAGTTGTGCATGTGTGCATGAATGCGGACAAACAAGATCTGGGGGATTAGTGGTGGTGCATCCTGGGATAAAAAATAGCTCAGCCAATAAGAGGCCTCGCTCTATAGCATAAGCGTGCCGAGTCGGAGCCGAGGGATCGGCTCCGAGCCCATCAGTACAGAATGTAGGCGAGATGGATCCCAAACATCTAAAGTTATGGTAAGTACATAACTAAAAGTTAGTGGTGTATTTTTCCAAGTCTTTGTGGTTGTTTGTTGTTTTCCTTGGAGCATGTCTGATGGTGATAAGATGTAAACTCAGCAGAGTGAGTAGCTAGGAACACTTGGGTAGTCCTATATATGAAGCGGTGATATAGCAGCACCAGGCAGGTACAGGCTTCCTAGTGTGTTAACTTGAGAAAAAGTAAAAAAAGTTATGATTGTTGAGTCCTATCCATGACCCATCAAGGATGGACACCTCATAGATCAACTGATGTGAAAAGGTACTGTTTGGGATGGAAGGAGAACAGAGCCCACTGAATCATTCCCTCTTGATTAGGGGGTAGCAGGCACCAGTGGAGGTGGCTGCTACTAATAGCTCAGTTTTTAAAATATACTTAGAGCTCTTAATACATGCTTATGCCATTATAAATCAGCTGGGTTTGGGATTGAAATTATAAGGAGCATTGTAGGCTGGAATGAGGAAGATCCTCCTGCTTTTCCAGAGCAGCACTATTTTATTTTGTGCATCAGCTTTTGACTCCAAGGCAATGGGAATGGCATCCTTTTTCTTTTTGTTGTATGCCCTGTCTAGGCAAGATTCATCACTTTCCTTAAGTCTGTCTACTTGGCAAAATGAAATAATAGTGTACGCAGTTAAATGCTGGGCTGCCCTGAATTCCAGTAATGTGACCTGATTCTTTGGATGTAAACCTCAGGGCAGCAGTAGAATTTGTCTTGTGTTTTAAGGGAGATGAAAAATTCTGGGAAGGTACTGAATCTGACTTTTTTTTTCCTCTAAAATGTTTATCTTTAGGTCCTAGATCAGCCCAGGAGGATGTGATTTTATTTTGCACTGTCTGTATTTAAGAAGAGATTTTCAATCTACCTTCATTATGTTTTCACTATGATTTTTTTATTTAGATAACAGCTGTAAATGGTGTGTTTCCCACCATGTTATATGCACTTGGATTTTTACTGATGCATTGTTGCCTGTTCCTCCTTGGCCCTGGGAGCCTTTATCTACATTTAAGCTGCTGTTCATTAGTACAGTATGAGTAGTGCTGCCATTTGATTTGCTAAATACCAAGTCTTAGAAAACCACCATCAGTCTCCTCTGTCAGTGTTTTCTACAGTGAAACAGTGTAAGAAACTTCTCTGTGTGGAAGATTTTTAATCCATATATATTTAGTTAAGCACTGTATATTAATCAGGTCAGACAATGGTAGTGGAAGTAACGAACTTAAACTCATCTTAAGTCAAAAAAATAATAAAAATACATAATTTAAAATATTGTACAGAATTACTAAGTATTCGAAAGTAATCCAAGCAGGGTAGGCAGTCTGTTTCCGTTGGAAAATCCTTTATTAAGTACACAGACAAGCGATCCAAATAAAACAAATATAAGAGTAATGGTTTCCTTACAAGCTTTCTAACTATATATGTGGGTGTGTGTGTGTGTGTGTGTATGTATATATATATATATATATATATGTGTGTGTATATATATATATATATATATATATATATATATATATGTACTTTTTATCAGGCAAGGGAGTGGTTTACTGTGCTGTAAAACTAGTGCCATTGGTTTACATGTTAAATTCACATCCCTTCCCCCATCAGTGTGACATTCAAGCTGGTCCTGCCCTACTTAGTAGCAGTCATAATAATATAACCCTTATGTACTTTAAATAAAATAATTAATAATGATGTGGTACCTCTTATTTAACCAAATTTGCAATACTAACTAATAATAATAATACAAGTAATAAAAACAATACTAATTATACAATAATATTTTTGTAGATAGTTTTAGGGTTCTTGTACACAGACCTGAAGAAGTCTAGGACGAAAGCGATCTTTGTTAATAGGTTATGAAAATAAAATATGATTTTTACACTAGATTTTTTACATGCAACGTATATATGTATATATTTATATATATATATTGGTTGCCAAATGGTTTAAAGTTTTTCTACATCTCCAATATATTGTCTTGGATAAAATCACAGACTTAATAATCTACTTAATTTGATTAAATAACATCATTATTCATTTTATTTGAAGTACATAAGGGTTATATTATTATAACAGTTACTAAGTAGGACAGGACCAGCTCGAATGTCACACTGATGGGGCAAGAGATGTGAATTTAACATGTATACCAATAGCACTTTGTTTTACAGCACAATAAACCACTCCCTTGCCTGATAAAAAGTATGTATATATATATATATATATATATATATATATATATATATATATATATATGGGTTCCATACACTAGATCGAATTTTCACTAATTCGAAATAGTGCATGGAATGCTCACTGCAGCGAAAGTGCACTTAATTGAAAGTGCACTTACACGAAGTTCAACACAACGAACGGGTGTTGTACTGAACTTCCGTGCAGTACTCATGGACCTTAGGGTTAGGGCACGGGTAATAGTAAGGGGATAGCTCGTACGGCTATCCCCTTACCCTGACACGTGCCCTAATTCTAAGGTCCGTGACGACTGCAGCGCAGTGAAGGACATAGCAATGTCCTCCACTATGGTGCGACATTAGGGTTAGGGCATAGGTTAGAGTAAGGGGATAGCTTTACTAACTATCCCCTTATCCTAACCCGTGCCCTAACCCTAAGGTCCGTGACAATCGCACCATAGTGGAGGACATGGCTTGTTTTTTATGTCCTCCACTGTGCTGCGGTGTTTTCGGTGAAGTGCACTTACGCAAAAGTTCATTTTCGTTAAAGTGAACTTTCGCAGAAGTGAGACGTTCTTTTACAAGTTCGAAGTAGTGAACTTTCGTTCTTGTAATAGGAATCCATATATATATATATATATATATATATATATATATATATATATATATAGATAGAGTTAGAAAGCTTGCGAGGAAACTATTACACTGTTATGTTTGCTTTATTTGTATCACTTGTCTGTGATTTTCGACTGGAGCAGACTGCCTACTCTGCTTGGATTACTTTCGAATACTTAGTAATTCTGTGCAATATTTTAAATTATATATTTTTATTATTTTTTTTTTTTACTTAAAACTAGTTTGTTTGCTCCTTCTACTACCATTGTCTGATCTGATTAATATACAGTGATTAACTTAGATATCTATGGATTGAAAGTCTTCCACACAGAGAAGTTTCTTGCACTGTTTTGCTTTTGGACTCGCTATACTTTAGTGGGCTGTTTGAGATTTTGGGGATAACACGGAGATTAGTTGTTTTTTGTTTGTTTTGTAAAGTGAAACACAAGAAGTACTGAGCCTCATTCATAAGAGAGTAACTGAAATTAATATCTTTTGGGTAGTCTCCCATTAGGTTTATAGATGCATAGGTATTCACTAGGCCATTGATCCATAAATATTTTTAAAAGCCTAATATAAGTTATTAGTCCTTATTTCAAGTACAAATAACCCAGAGACTAGCTGAATATTTACATTATCCCTATCTATGAAAGACAAGTATGCTTAACCAGGAGTGAATTTGCAATTATCCATCCATTTCTCCAAATTGCACTTGAATACGGTAAAAGAAACACTTTACTTTAGGTAGAGAGGAAGACCATTCAAAAAGAAGCAGTACTCTCTGCTACATATCTATCCCTCCTGCATGTTTTATTTGCTTTGCATAAGAGGGTTTAGATCCTGTGAGCAGTTTTTTCTGCCCTCAATGGGCTTGTTGAATGTACAGTAGATCTGACAGGATAGGGTCTGCTGCAGCTCTTTACACAAGGCAAAAACCACTACTCAGTAAGTAGCCTTTGAATGGAAACACTGAGTGGAGGAGCAGAAGTTGCATTTCTCAAAAGAACATTAACACCGGTGCCACTTGCAAGGAATTAAGTCTGTTTGGGAGAAGAAACGATGACAGTATGACATGACTGTTTCAAGTTCTGCATTGCCATCAGACTGGTTCACTTAATTGCGCTAGAGACTGGAGCTCTTTTTTTTGCAGTGAGCTGGTATGAGTAACAGTTTTTCTGTTTGTATTGCTGTTATTCTTAGCTTAACTAATTTGTAGGTGTTCAGATATTAAGATTTTAGATCTCTTATTTCTAAATTTTTTGCGATTGTTAACTAGCTAGTTTCTAGTTATTGATGCTTCTTTGTTCTTATTCATAAACAAATTGGCATTAAAAATGCTCTGTGTGGGCATAAAGTCCCACCACATGACCTGTGCATGATCTATTTGGGCTTCCTCTCTTTCTGTGTAGACTGCGATATTGGTAAGAGGTTTGGCCCATGGGCATTAGTAGACAGAAAAAAAATAATATTGAAAGGCTTGCTTTTACCCCCTGATCTTAAGGTGGCCAAGGTAAAGAAACCACCTGATAAACCATTTAAAACTGAAGGACTTGGATCCAAAGAAGAGACACTCCTTTTGAGTAAAATCATGGTTTCTCTAGTTCCTTCAATGACTATGAACTCTCCACAACTCCACTAACAGTTGCCCAAATATTTATATACACAGAGGCTTGGTACAGTACAAGAGTAAATATCCATTTTTGCTGTATGGGCTACTAAAGCTACTTGGATCCCTTCATATCTCCAAGTGTTCATCATATTGCTCACTGCTGCAGTAGCTTTTGGTATATGGGTTATATCTTTCCAAGTATATAGCAGCTGATTAGCTATCAAAGCTGCAGAGCACCTTACACGCTGTGATAGTCATATTGTCTGGGGAGGTACTTTGATCATTTACTCCCACGTGGATTATGTCTGAGTCACAGTAGTACTTGTGGTTCAGTGACCTGTGTGAGAGATGTGGTGAATCCTGGCCCTTGATAGGAGACTGTCCATAACCCTCTGCCTGTTCAGTCTAGTGAAAGGGACATTAGTATGCCTCACAACTGTCTCTCATATCATATGTCCAGAATGTTGGATTGTGTGGCAGTCTGCCTTATGGGCTTAGACATAATGACACTGAGTTGAAGATGAATGTGAAGTGGTGGCTATTTTGGTATTGTTTTTGAGTTGGCTGAGGGTGCTTATTGTAATTACTGCATCTGGGCAGTCTGAGGTTTTGGTTTGGGTAGATTACTTTTAAGAGCTTCAGCATAAAAGGGTCTGAGCTTTTGTTTTTTAGTCTGTGTGGCAGGTATTATGTAGTGTTGAGGGCTTCTGGCAACCTTTTTGGTATTTGTAGTGGCAGTATGCAAGTCTTGCCTCTAGAGACAGTGTTATAAGTACATCTCTTGCATACTGTTTCAGATTGTTTGAGAATTAAGTGATTGTCAAAAACATGAGACTATTTCTACATTATATCAGGATGTCCGTTTCTACCAAGCTGGCTACCGAGACATTAGGAAAGTGCAGAAAAATATTTTCATTTTGAGTGTGTCTGTATATATAATATGAGTACACTGAATTACATTGGAGCAATTGGGCAACCACATTTGGCCAACATATGCAGATGGTCGACAGATGTGGTAGAGCAGCAATACCCACAAGGGGGAATATTCCCTTTTCCCAGGGACTGTGCGTTGTTGGAGTTAGTAAATATAAATAGGGGGGTCCCCCCCTTCATACTGTGCAGTTGACCATCAGTTTTTCCATTGTCTACCTTTTGTGGTTGACGTTCTTGTTGCCAATATTGTGGTGTCAGTGTAATCCCATACACATACATATGTATGTGTATGTATGTGTATGTGTGTGTGTGTGTGTGTGTGTGTGTGTATGTATATATATATATATAAGTGTGTGTAGCGAAAGTGCGTTTACACAAAAACGCACATTTTTGAAAAACAGTACACCTAAGAGTTCTTATAGATCGTGGTATAGTGAGGGTAATGGAGTACTCTCTTTTCCCCACTGTAGTGCAAACTCTGAGTTAGTATATATAAGTAATGGGGGTATGGGTGATACAGGGGGCTTGCCCCTTGCATAAATGCATTTGTTGCATTTTTTTGTGTGCGTGTGTTTTGCTGTGGTTCGGTGTAGTGTTATACATGAAAGTGCGTTTTCATGTAAAAGCACTTTATAGTGAATTTGGTTATCTGACATTCGATAAAGCGTAATTTTGATCAGTTGAAGTAGACCCATACATGTATGTGTGTATGTATACACACACACACACATATATGTATATATAGATATATATATCTGTATAATATATATATTTATAGATAGATATAGATGTGTATATGTGTGTGTGTGTGTGTGTATATATATATATATATATATGTGTGTGTGTATATGTGTGTGTGTGTGTGTGTGTGTGTATATATATATATATATATATATATGTATATGGGTCTACTACCTTAGATCGAAATTACAGTACTTTGAAATACGATAGTAGTGTCCCAATAACGAGAAAGTGCACTTCAGTGAAAGTCACTAGAACGAAGGGTTAGGGCTTGGGTTATGGATAGAGGATAGCTAGTAGGGCTATCCACTATCCTTAACCCAAGCCCTAACCCTAAGGTCCATGACTACCGCACCACAGTGTAGGAAATTGTTATTCCTCAACTGAGCAGTAGTTATGGACCTATTTCCTGTACTGTGCTGCGGTAGTCACGGACCTTAGGGTTAGGGCTTGGGTTAAGGATAGTGGATAGCCCTACTCACTATATACTATCCTTATCCCAAGCCCTAACCCTAAGGTCCATCACTACTGCACCACAGTGCAGGAAATGTTCTGTTCGACTTAGTGACTTTCGCGAAAGTGCACTTTCATTGAAGTGCACATTCGCATTAGCGGGACACTGCTGCCGTATTTCAAAAGTGTAATTTCGATCTATGGTAGTAAACCCATATATATATATATATATATATATATATATATATATATTTATATTTATATTTGTACACGTACACACACAAGATATGTATAGTAGGCAAGAAAAGAAGTGGTACTAAGGGATTCTTTATGTAAGCAAAGGGAGAACAGATTTGTTGGGGTGCTAGTTGGCTAAGAAGTACAATTTTGGTGTAATTTCATGGAACAATGTTCCTGTTTGCTCATACCTGGTGCTCTTCATGGAACTACCTGCTCAGGAACTCTTAGGGAAGTTTTACAGGGAAACTGGGATTCTAAGAAACAGCATCATACCAGAGCACTGCTAACTGCCACTGCACAGTGAGCCTTTATATAAGCAGAGAAAAAGACTAAACAAACAAGATTGCCTTGTGGTCAATTACAAGAAGCATACATTAAAGTTGCCTTTATGATTCTTGGCACAAAAGAGACCATGCTACATTCTGTTCTTGCTAGAGGGCAGACTTAACTTTCTAGCTTGAAGCCATCAAAATGAAGCCTGAAGTGCAATAAATAAGTTAAACAGTAAACCAGTCCGCGACCACATAGTAGCCTAGGTTAATTTGTGTATTGAGTATAAGGGGAGGGCCTTCATAGTTTTGATCCTTAACTACCCCGGGCGTTTCGTAAAAATCTACTGCCAATCATTAGCGGACCGGAGTTCTGCTGTGGTGACCCCTTACCAGGAAAAAGCCGAAAGACAAACAGCAGCTACCCAGTAGAATGAATAGATAGGATTAGGAGGCACTTTCAAAGCTAAGGTTACAGTAATGGCCAACAGGTGAAAAGCCACCAAGTTTTAAAAGGCAAGAGCAAGGAATAGGTAGTTGGGAAAATTCATCAGCAAAGTCAAACACTGCTTGCATTTGTTGCAGGCCTCAAGTCTCATCAGAAGACAAAGCCAAGCTACACTCTGTAGTTAAGTGGCATTCAAGAAAACAAAATAACCAATGAAAACCTAGTGAGAGTTGGCTTTCTGCAGTTGTATCTAGACCTAACTGTGAAGACCCTACGCAGTTAAATCTTGTGGATAATACTTGGTCAGAACTCGTCAGTTTTTCAACAAAATCATGTGTTCAGAGGAGTCCCTGTGCTCAGCCAAGACATGCCACGATGTAATGTGACAAATACGCAAGTGAACTCCTCCCCAAAGCTTTCCAGTACTTACTGTCTTTTAATCAGTTTGGATCTCAATCCTTGCAATCAGGAAAGTCTTGCATTTTCATGTCTAAATTATAAGACTTAGTGTTCCTGTTGTATTTCCTGCTAAGATCTGTACCATCATATGCAATTTTTTTTTTTTTTTTTTTTTTAATTTAACAAGAATGGCACATTACTGATCACAAGTGATATAGGTTCAGCCCAGCCACTTCACACAAAAATTGGGAAAGATTACTGGCACACTTCTCAGAGATGGTGGTTGCAGAGATTGGTTTGGAGGGTCTTTCTCACAGCTGCGTCTGTTGGAGCATTACTACAGGGACAGAATTTGGAGCCCAGGCCATGATCAGAACAGAACCTCTTCCAGAAGTAAGACCATTGTGCAGCCAGCATCCTGCAGCATTCAGTTTGTGTGCTTGTCCTCAGTTGGTGGAGCACTTAGCGGCTCAGCTTTATCTTTGAGATCTATCCATTTAGTCATCCATTCAAAGAATTTTGGGTGCTCAGAATGAAGGTCTGTCGTCTTGGTCATGCTGTTAATCTTTGTGGCTTGGTTAAGTGTTGGCATGAGTGTTTCATGTTATGGTTTATGCCTTAGGAGCCTGGTCTTCAGACAGCTGTTTGATTATAGCTTAAGATGCATGTGCAGGATTATAGGTTCATACTAGGCTATCTGCCCTAGGGCATTTATAAGCCTAGCCCAGAGTTTTGTGGCTTTCGCCACCCCTTTAGTTTGAAGGATACTATGCCCATTATTTTGCTGTGCCTCTGTCAAGCAGTGACACTGAGGTTATCCCTGGGGTATACCTGCGATCTCCCATCCATTGGTCAAGATTTCTCTTGAACAAGGCCAGCGAGGTGCTCTGCCTCACATGTACCGGGATTTTGTTCCACAGCATAGGGAGTCTCTGGGTGATGAATTTGTCTCTCCAGCACGTCCTATTAATAGCCGTGTTGAGGTTTAAGTCTCTTGCCCTTGTAGTTATGATGGATTTAGATTTTTTGAGGTGAAGCATGTTCATTAATTCCGGGTTGGACATGGCCTTGTATGCTCAGGCACAGGTCACCTCTGAGCAGACGGTAAGCGACTGAATAGAGCTGGAGTTCCTTCAGTCGGGCAGCATAAGACATATTTTTGAGACCCTTTATCCTTTTGGTGAGGAACTTTTGGGGCCTTTCCAATTGCTGCAGGTGTCGGGTCAGATACATTCCGAATGGGGCATTGTACTCAATCATTGGTCTGATGAGTGATGAGTACAGGGGAACGATGACCTCCCTTGATCTAGATGTGAATCCCTTCATGATCAGGTGGGCAATGTAGAAGGTCTTCCTAACTACTTTGGCAACATGAGTGTCAAACGAAAGGTTACTGTCAACCTGGGTCCCCAGATCCCTGATAACCTCTTCTGTGCGTAGTGGATTGCCACCTATATGGTAACTAGGGGTAACCTTGTTTTCCCGAAGGGTATGACTATGCATTTTTTGGCGTTTAACTTTAGGCCATGGCTCTGGCACCAGTTATTCGTCTCTGAGACCCTTCTGAAGGATGTCTGTGTCAGATGGGTTTTCAACTATGGTGCCCAGTTTGCAGTCATCTGCAAACTTTGTCAGCCATAATCCTCCTGTGTTTGCTTGTACTTCTGAAAAGTAGATGCCGAACAAAAGTGGGCCCAGGACTGAGCCCTGTGGGACACCACTTGTGACAGGCTTGGAGTCTGACATGGCGCCAGCAACTCTGACCCTGTGGGTTCTGTCACTTAGCCAGTTTGCAACCCTTCTTGTGACATATGGGTTTACATTTAAGCTGGTGAGTTTTTCAATGATACCCGAGTGGGGTATTGTGTCGAAAGCCTTTGCCAGGTCAAGGTAGGCTGTGTGCACTGCCTTGCCCTCGTCAATGGCCTTGGTGACTGTTTCGAAAAAGTCAACCAAGTTTAAAAGGCATGATCTGCCCTTGACAAAGCCAAACTGGGTTGGATCCAAAGTCTGCAAGTCCCCTATGTTTTTATTTATGAGTTCCATTATGATCCTCTCCATAGCTTTGCAGACCAGGCTTGTCAAGCTGATGGGACGGTAGTTTCCGGGGTCGGTGGAGGCACCTCCTTTGTGAAGTGGGACCACCGTTGCCGTACGCCACTCCTTCGGTACGTATCCTGAGGTGAGGCTAAGATTAAACAGCTGCCCTAACTGCGGGTTTAATTCCTCATTGAGTTCGTGGAGCACACAACCAGGGACACCATCTGGTCCCATGGATGCTGTGTTTTTCGCCTTGGAGAGAGCAGTTCTCACCTGAGCATTTGAGATGTTTGGGGACTACAATCCTCTGGTATAGATATCTCTCCTTTTGCGGGGCACGGTAGAGGAATTTGCACTGAACCTGTCAGCCAGTATGTTGGCAATGTCTGTAGGTTCAGTGATTTTTACATCATTTTGAACTAATTCTGAGCATATCTGGGAGTTTCCTCCCAGGTTTCTAACATAGCTAAAAAAGGCCTTATGATTGTCTTTTGAGTCCTTAGCGATTTTTCTCTCAAAATTTGCTTTGGATGATTTTATGAGAGATCTCAGTTTTTTACTTATAATGATCAAGGGTGTCTTCCCTTTTACGGATTTTGCTCTATCTTGTAGTAGCTTCTTCCTTTTGTTGTAGAGCTTGTTTATGGCTGGGGTCCACCAGACTGGACGCTTGCCTTTGGTACAAAGAGTCTTTGTTTTGTTTGGGATTGCCTGATCCATGCAGTCCTGGAGGTGCTGGTAGAAGGCATTTGTAAGTGATTCAGCGGTTTGAGTAATGGTTTCCGCTGGCTAGGGGGCCTTGAAAGAGACCACACCAGTCTTTAGAAGTGTGAAGTCGGCTTTTGAGAAGTTCTTCACTGTGTTCTTTTTTATCTGGGGTGGGGGCGGGATGTGGACTTCCAGTGAGATTAGTTTATGATCTGATCTCACCAATGATGGGTATACTTCTAGTGTTGAACATTGTGACCCCATGTTTGTGATGATGAGATCTAGTATGTTTTCTCCTCTTGTGGGGATGGTGACTAGTTGTTCCATGGCATTTGAATTTATGAACTCTAGGAACCTTTGGGCTAGAGTGCTGGGGCTTGAGTAGTGATCCCAGTCTATATTTGGATAGTTGAAATCACCCAGTATGATGGTGTTTGGAGATACATTTATCCCCTCCAGTGTTTTCAGGAAAGCTGTGTGAGGTTCCTGAGTTTGAGAGGGTGGCCTGTAACATGCTACAAACTGCAGAGCAGTCTTGCCTACGGTTAATTGCACCTGGATGGTTTCTGATGCATCGTGCGTTTACACCAACCTTGAGGTGAGGGTGTCCTTGATGAATATGGACACCCCCCCCTCCTTTCTTGGTGTTGTCCGGATTTTGGGTCCGGAACGCATGATATGAGGTAAAACCTGATAGTGCCGGGGTGCTCTCAGGAGCCTTGAACCAGGTTTCAGTCACAGCACAGACATCGATGTTCTCCATATTGAGAAGGGCTTCGAGTGCGTGCATCTTGAGGTTGAGACTTCTGGCATTGAGCAGCATTGCCCTTAGTTTTTTTCCTTTTTTGTGTTCTAGGGTGGTAGGTTTAGAATTTGAGCCTTGCCTAAAAAAGGCACAATGGGGGTGGCAAGAGCCTTTGCCAAAATCCGGAAGCCCAGGGGTGACAGGTGCAAGCCGTCCCTTGTGAAGCAGCGTGGCTTGTCCAGCATGTCATCCCAGGCAGACAGACATTGGATCCCCTTTGAATGACACCATAGTTTAAGCCAATTATTAAAGCTGATCATCTTGTCTCTGTATTGTGGCATCATTCTTGGTGAAGGTAGGATACTGCTCAAGGTCAGGGTCATACCTGCCTGGGCTACATAATCAGAGAGCTCCTCTATGTCCCATTAAGAGTTTAGAGAGCTACACAATATTCAACACAGGTTTCTCCTCACCTTTGGTGGAGGAAGGCCACCATTAGTTCCACATGCAGTTGTTGCTGTGCATGCTCACACATTAGCAGTGAGGCTTTTGGTTCTCCCTTGCTTCTGGAGTCTTTTAAGGGTTTGGGGACTTTGAAGGCCACATTGAGTATGAGGCCATCCAGCTGCTTTCTGTCTGTGATTATTATTTTGATGATGGTGACAGGCTGTTGAAAAGTTTTGATTGTTCCTTGCTCTGTACTTTCCCCCAGAAGTGTATAAAGTGTGTAGAGTCTAAGATCTTCTATTCCCCTGCTATGAAGTTTCACATTACTGCTGCCATTTTAGAAGCTTGCTGGCACCCATTTCTTGTACTTATTTGATCCTGGAAAAAGGCATATGCTTTTCTAGCTGCTGCTGTTAGAGTTGGCAGACTGCCTTACTAAGTCTCTCTGTGCTGACTCCTATACATTTTTTTTTTGGTTCGGCATAGCTGTTACACAAACACAACATTTTGCCACAATACTATTTTAAAAAAACTTCTGAGTATTGAAATGTATGGCAAGAAGGTTTACTCCTACACCCCTTTGGGGATTAGGGTGCTCTGCTGTTTTTTTTTTCTCCAGACCAAGTTTCAGATGCACCTGCTTAGAAAGCACTAGATAAACTAGAAGACCTCCCAGGCTCACTCTGCACTTGGGTATCTTCAGCCTTCGTGGTAGGGTTGTCCTGCACTGTGGTGTAATATTTACTGAGTTGATGCACTCTTTAGGGCCATAGGCTTTGAGGTGTGTCTGTGCATGATAGCATGCCCAAGATCATCCTTCTACAACAATTGGCTCAGTAACAGAATCATAAAAGCCTTTTGAGGGCCATATTCTTTAGCAAAACCTGCTCAAGAGTCTTGTCTATTAACCCCTGAAGAAGCAGGCCCTCACTTTGAGTACTTTGATTTCCCTATATTACTTTCACCTCCTTCTACTAAATCTAGCATTTCTCAAAATAAAGCATCTGTGAAAGGTCTTTAAGTATAATGCAGTCTTGCTTTGATTAGTGATGATTAAGTTGCCCAGGTGGACTCCTCCATTGGAAGGCTTTCCAGTGTTGACTAGAGTATGGAAATAACATTTGGAGAAGCAACTGTTAGTTTGGTCCCTTGTGATTGTTCAAGCTGTGGCAGTGGTTTCTTTACTTGTTTTTTTGGATTTGTGCTGGAGCTCAGAGCCCTTCCCTAGAAATGAGCTTCTCTTGTGGATGAGTCTGTAACATTGGAGCTTTTGGGACACGCCTCAATTATACCTGTGAAAGGAGCTAAAAAGTTTGTCTGATATGTGAGGAAGGACAAATGTTTTGGCTTCGGTACCATTCTGCATCTCATTTACATAAGCCACTGCATCAGGATGTATGGCTTCCATATGTGATTGGCATGATGTTGCTCCCTTGGGGGGGGGGGGTCTGAAAGATGCTCTGTGAATGAATGATTTTGGCACATAAGCATTTGGGGGTCTGTACAGGAGACTCCTCCACTTTGATCTAAGTAGGCAGGAAAAGGGTCTCCCGTTTAGTTACCTGGATGACTGTCTGCTAGTTGCCTCCTAGGTTAACTTCATGGTGGCAGCCCTACTGTGAGTGATGACATTGTTGCAGTCCCTAGAGATCATAATAAATAAGAATGTATTCTCTTAGATTTGGCCTCAGAAGAAGTGTTCCATTGGGATGGAGCTGGACACAGCCAGTGCCCATCTTTCTTACACCAGGAGTCACTGCATCATTACCCTCCAGTTGATCACATAGAACGTAGTGCAGGATTCAAGTTCAAGTTGCGCTGCCCTTACCACAGAGCCTTTAGGGGTAGAGGACACGCACACACATAAGTGAAGGTAGACAAACTGTCCTGATATGGATCTTGATCTTCACTGCTTCCTGGTGTGGAGGATTCTAAAGTAATTAAGTGTAACAGAAGGCCATGCATTCTGCAGGTCTCTGCTTTCTCTGGAGTAATTCATTAAGTTGGGAAAGACTGTTGCCATCACTGCTCCACTTGGTATGACCTGTCTCTGGGGCCTGTACAATGTGAATCTGTACTTCCCATATTTATGTTGCATGTGTCAGCCATTTCTGCTCATTAGGACTTTGTAGAAGGGATATTTGTGGTCCAGTAGCCCAGCTGGTGAAGCAATCGCTTAAAGTACAGCAACTCTTGACACCTTTGAAGAAGTCATCCTTCCCGAGGGACCTGAGTTACGTGGGACAGATAATTTGCCTTTCCAATATTTGAGCCTGCTAACTTGGTGACATTTGTTTCTTGAAAAAATTGTTATTGGTGCTAATGCATCTGCATGCATACCTCTCATTTAATATGTTTTTGCAAAATGTTCAGGTTTATGTTTCATATTTTTGATATGTTCTTCATAAAATTTGTGATTTTCTGGCAAATTAGAGGATTATAGTTGCTAAATAATGGGTTACGTTTGAGTTTCAGATTTCATCCTTCAGAAAATGAATGCGAACACAAATCCTGTTGTTTTTGCGACTTTCTAAATTTATAAGAGAAATATTTGAAATCTGTCCCTATTTTTTGCCTTTGTCATCATCCACCCCCTTCCTTTTTTCTGGAAGGCTTTGTCCAGATTTCTTGCACAAAGAGGTTCAGCAGTATGTCTGCATGACATCTCAGAACTTCAGGCCCTTGTATAGGAAGCCATGCCTACTCTAACAGAAGGGCAGCGTTTCCCTTTGGATAAAATTTCTCTTTTAAGATGTTTTCCTGGGTGTCTCCTGAGCTAGTCATTCTCCTGGTTTCACTTGAGGCAGCAGAAAACAGGAAAGAAAGAGGGCACCAAACATGCTGAATTTGTATCTTTCAACTTAGGAGCCACATGAGAAAAGTTACTTTCTCTTGGAAGCAGGCCACTTGCTAATTTCATTTGCTTGTTGGAGAGAAGGGCTTGTGGTTTAGCACCCAATTTTCACAGTGGATTGTTAGCTGCATTGTTCGTTATCAGTCAGTCAGTCATTCATTGGAAGATGCTGGGGTCAAAGCCCATTCTCTGAGAAGTGGCTTCTTTCAACTGTGTGTCTAATACAGGTCACTTTTTGTTCATTGAATACGCAACTTCATCAAACATTCTCGACTGTGATTTGAGGACCTGAGCTACTTTTGCAATGTCTTTTCTATGGGCTCTGGCCTGGGATGAGCTGGCTTTTTCCATTCTTGTACTATCCAGTGGGATTCATCCCCCTCAGTTATCCATAAAGCAGGTTCTTTGTACTTCAACAAATACATTCTTTATCTGTTATGTCTATTTGCTAGATGTACCTTCTGCCATCTTCTTACAGTGGAGTGGTCCTTTGTTACTAGAAGATGTTTTTTGTGTTTCACTGTTGCTGTCATCACATTTGAGTTATCTGCTTGCAGTAGCTCTCAGTCGGCCTGATTATCAAAGTCTTGGGCCCTGCATTAGTTGCTGTCTCATCTTCCATGAAGTCAGGTAGTCAGGGGTATAAAGCATGCAGCCGACGCTATTACATCAGTCTTTCTTGCCGTGTGGTACCCGAAGCAAAAGCAGTTCGCAAGTGCCGGTCGGCCGACTCCTGAAATTTTCGTTTTTGAGTTTCAGAACCGAAGTCTTCAACTAAAGCTAAGTACTCCGTTGGGGAAACTTTTTCTTGCTCTAAACCGATGTCAGTAAAAGTCAATAATTGTATTTCTTGTGGAAAGCAAACACCCCATAAAGATTTTCATTCATACTGTATTCCTTGCTTAGGCCCTGACCAGGACGTACCTCGCTGTCAGTTTGTGCCTTATTTAAGCAACAAACTATTCATAGTCTGTAAATTTACTCTTCTAAATATTTTGGTACTCTGTTCAATTATCCAGATATGTCTTTGATAAGCCATCCGACTACCGATATTCTGAAAAAAATGCAACGATAGACAGAGACCGCCTAGGTCCAAAGCTGCCAATGACGCTTCTAAGCCAGTCGCCAGTTTGGCGGTACTCAATGACGTGCTTTCACAGCCCCTGATACCTGCTGAGACCCATTCGGAGTCTGGTATGCTGCGAGATGCTTCAACTGTGGAACCTGCGGGTGTCTCTACCTTGGATGGGTCTGGAGCTGCCGTGCAGGAACCGGCTTATGAGGGTTTATTCAGGCCTACTGACTTGCATATTGCAGTGATGCCATCTTCTTCTTCAAGGCCTAAAACTCAAACCATGCCTAGAAAACCAATGCCCAAACCGCATGCTCAGGCCTCTATGCCTAAAAAACAAATGATAAAAATGGCTGAAGACCTTATTACTTTAATCAGGGGAAGCCAGCCCTTCCCCCTCTAAGAGACCTAGGACTGAATTTGCTTATGATACTTCTTATAGTTTCATAGTTTCATAGTATAGTACTAGGCTATCTGCCCTGGGGCATTTGTAAGCCTAGCCATAGTGATGTGGCTTTTGCCACCCCATGAAATGGTACAAAAATGTACAGAATAAAATTAGAATACTGTGCCTCTGTCTAGTAGTGACACAATGAAGGTCCCCTTATATAATAGAATTGGTTTACTGTGCCCCGGTCTAGCAGTGACACAGATGTGACCCCTGGAGTAAACTTACGATCTCCAATCCACTCATCAAGATTTCTCTTGAAGAGAGTCAGTGAGGGGCTCTGCCTAATACGAACTGGGATCTTGTTCCAAAGCATGGGAAGCCTCTGGGTTATGAATCTATCCCTCCAGCATGTACTATTCATACTTGTGCCGAGGTTTAAGTCTTTAGCTCTCGTAGTCCTGATGGATTTGGATTTTTTGAGGTGGAGCATGTCCATCAGATCCTGATTGGACATGGCCTTGTACGTCAGGCAGAGATCACCTCTGAGCAGGTGATATGCTACTGAATAGAGCTGAAGTTTCTTTAGTCTGGCAGAATAAGACATATGTTGGAGACCCTTGATCCTCTTGGTGAGGTACTTTTGTGGTCTCTCCAGCTGTTGCAAATGCCGGGTGAGGTACATACCAAATGGGGCATTGTACTCAATCATGGGTCTGATTAGGGAGGAGTATAGGGGTGCAATGACATCCCTGGATCTGGATGTGAATCCCTTCATGATGAGGTGTGCAAGGTAGAATGTTTTTCTAACCACTTTGGCAACGTGGGTGTCAAAATGAGAGGTCACTGTCGACTTGGGTCCCTAGGTCTCTGATTACTTTTTCCGTACTCAGTGGGTTGCTGTCTATGTGATAATTTGTGGGTACTTTGTTTTTCCCAAAGGGGATGACTATACATTTTTTGGCATTTAGTTTAAGGCCGTGACTCCGGCACCAGTTGTCCGTTTTTGTGAGCCCTTTTTGTAGGATATATGTGTCCACTGGTGTATCGACTATGGCGCCTAGTTTGCAGTCATCTGCGAACTTTGTCAGCCACAACCCTCCCATGTTTGCTTTAACATCTGGGAAATAAATGCCGAACAAGAGGGGTCCCAGGACAGATCCCTGTGCGACACCACTTGTGACTGGCTTTGAGTCTGACATTGCTCCAGCGATTTTAACTTTATGGGTTCTGTCCTTTAGCCAGTTTGCAACCCATCTAGTGACATAAGGGTTTATGTTTAAGCTGTTGAGCTTATCTATGATGCCCGAGTGGGGTATTGTGTCTTAGGCCTTAGCCAAGTCCAGGTAGGCTGTATGGACTGCTTTGCCCTCATCAATGGCTCTAGTGACTGTTTCGAAAAAGTCAACCAGGTTCAAAAGGCAGGATCTGCCCTTTACAAAGCCGAACTGGGTGAGGTCAAGTGTCTGTAGGTCCCCTATGTCTCTGTTTATGAGTTCCATAATGATTCTTTCCATAGCTTTGCAGACCAGGCTGGTTAAGCTTATGGGGCGGTAGTTCCCAGGGTCTGTAGAGGTACCCCCTTTGTGGAGTGGGACCACTGTTGCTGTACGCCAGTGTTCAGGTACATATCCTGAAGTAAGGCTAAGGTTAAATAGCATTTTTATGTGTGGGTTTAGCTCCTCTTGGAGTTCACATAACACGCAACCCGGGATACCGTCAGGTCCCATTGATGCTGTGTTTTTAGCTTTGTTTAGGGTGGTTCCCACTTGGACATCTGAGATGACAGGGAGATTACATTCAGCTGGGATAAGTATTTCTTCTTTTGGGGGTGAGGAGGGGAGAAATTTGCACTGAACCTGTCAGCCAGAATGTTGGCAATATCTGTGGGTTCAGTGTATTTTTTGTTGTTGTGAACTAACTCTGAGCATATCTGAGGGTTTCCGCCCAGGTTTCTAACATAGCTGAAGAAGGCTTTGTGGTTATCTTTAGTGTCCTTAGCGATTTTTCTCTCAAAGTTGGCCTTGGATGTTTTTATGAGAGAACGTAGTTTTCTGCTAATGTTGATCAGAGATGTCTTCCCTTCATGGGATTTTGCTCCGACGTGCAGTAGCTTCCTTCTTTTGTTATACAATTTGTTAATGGCTGAGGTCCACCAGACAAGACGCTTGCCTTTGGTGGAGAGGGACTTGGATTTATTTGGGATTGCATGATCCATGCATTCTTGGAGATGTCCATAGAAAGCATTTGTGAAGGATTCGGCATTGTGGGATGTGGTATCCACTGGCACAGTGGGCTTAAAGGATACCATCTCAGTCTTAAGAAGAGTGAAGTCTGCTTTTGAGAAGTTTTTCACTGTGGTCTTTTGTGCTGGGGGTGGAGGTGGGATATGTATATCCAGGGTGATTAGTTTGTGGTCAGATCTCACTAGTGAGGGGTATACTTCCGGTGTGGAGCATTTTGTCCCCATGTTTGTGATGATCAGGACTAGTATATTATCTCTCCTAGTGGGAGAGGTGACTAGTTGTTCCAGTGCATTTAAATTTATGAATTCCAGGAACCTTTGGGCTAGGGTATTAGGGCTAGAATAATGTACCCAATCTATGTTTGGGTAGTTGAAGTCTCCCAGTATGATGGTATTTTGTGATACATTCATATTCTCCAATGTCTTCAGGAAGGCTGAGTGGGGTTCCTGAGATTGGGAGGGCGGTCTGTAACATGCTAGCAGTTGTATAGCAGTTTTGCCTATGGTTAGTTGCACCTGTATGGTCTCTGATGCTTCATGTGTTGCTACTAACCTGGAGGTGTGGGTGTTCTTGATGAATATGGACACACCCCCTCCCTTTGTGGTTCGGCCTGGGTTTTGGGGCCGAAAAGCATGATACGAGGTATAGCCTGGTAGCGCTGGGGTGCTCTCAGGAGCCTTGAACCAGGTTTCAGTTACTGCACAGACGTCTATGTTCTCCATGCTGAGGAGTGCATCCAGTGCCTGCATCTTGTGATTTAGACTTCTGGCGTTGAGCAGCATTACCCTTACTTTTTTTCCATTTTTGTTTTCTAAGGAGGTGGGTTTGTCTTTTGAGCCTTGCCTAAAAAAGGCACTATGGGGGTGGCAAGAGCCTTAGCCAATATCCGGAAGCCCAGTGGCGACAGGTGTAAGCCATCCCTTGTGAAGCAGCGTGGCTTGTCCAACATGTCATCCCAGGCAGACAGACATTGGATCCCCTTAGAATGACACCAGTACTTGAGCCAATTATTAAAGCTGATCATCTTGTCTTTGTATTGTGGTAACATTCTTGGTGAGGGCAAGATGCTGCTCAGGGTCAGGGTCATACCAGCCTGGGCTACATAATCGGAGAGCTCCTCTATGTCTCTTTTCATGTAGTCCAGGGAGGTACGTCTCAGGTCATTCACGCCAGCATGGACAATGACGGAGTCATATTTTTACTTGCTTTGGAGTGACTTGAGTGCGTGTGTTATGTGGTGGATCCTATCTCCCGATAGACAGCTCACAGTCACCCTCTCCTTGTTCAGCCTGGTCAGCGGGACATCAGTGTGTCTGACTAGAGTCACCTATTACTAGTGTATCAGGCATGGTGTTTGGCCTTAAGGGCTGTGATTGGTTGACACACTGATTTATTGAAGTATGTGTTGCGTGTGTTTTGTTTTGAGGTGGTGGATTTTTAGATGTCTGCTTTGGGTGCCTCTGTTGTTTTGGTAAGTTTTTTATTAGAGCCTCCGAGTATGTCTTTGTGTGTTTGTGTTTGGTTTGCAGTTGTGGTAGGTCTATGTGGGACTGGGATTGTTGTGTGTGGTTACCATTTCCTCCTGTCTGGTCATGCCAGCCCTGAGTTGAGAGAGTTCAGCCTCCAGTTTGGCTATATAGTTGCATCTCTCACATGTATTTGTGTTTGTTGGGAGGAGGAGAGGGTTGTCTGTGTACATGAGACAATTGTAGCATTGTCTCAAGATACCCAGATTGACCAGCTGAACTGGAGAGGACGCCAGTAATCTACCACTCGACATGCTAGAACAGTATAAGGGAGTGCTGTACCTTTAAGGACCGGGATTCTGACATTTCTGTTTCCTCTGATGACCAGGATTTACCCTTATCTACCTATGAGGATTCTGATGCAGAGGACTCTCTTCCCTCAGGCCCCAGAGGATTTCTCCCTTGGTGAAACCTTACATACTCTTTGGGAGCATTTTCATTGGGAAAGTCAGGATTACTCTGATTCTGAAAAGAGGCTTGGGGATTTCTTACTGCTGCCCCAGCGCAGGCCTTTTGCTATCCCTCCTGTACTAGACATTGTTGATGCCTTTTCGGAAACTAGCTTGTCCCCTGTCTCTCTACCTCCTGCTCCCATAAAACCTGATAGATATTACAGGGTTCCTCACTCTCATAAGTTCCTTTTTAAAAATCCTACTGCGGATCCTGAGACCATTTTAAAGGGACCAAAGAGCATTAAGGCTACTACTGACAAAAATCCTACTCCCTCTGATAGACACTCCAGGGCGCTGGATAGATGGGGTAAGAAGGTATCCACTTCTGCAACCTTGGCCATAAGGGCCTTAAATTGCCAGTTTCATATGTTAAAGTATCAGCAGCATATTATTGGATTGCTTAAACAGAAAATGATGTTGATTCCTGACTGTGCTGAAAATAAGTATTTACAGGATTTAATGCATTCTGCTGAATAGGTTGGAAAACATACTTTGCAATGTGGTTTTGATTCACTAGAGGCATCTTGCAGGGCTGCTTCACCCGCGGTCTGTGCTCACAAGGCATGCTTGGCTTAAGGAGCAATCCTTGCCAGATCATGTTAAAGCTAAATTGCTGGATGCTCCCTTAAATCAGGACCGCCTGTTTGGCCACAAAGCAGAAGTAGTTCTTAAAAAGATGGAGGAAAAAGCTAAATCTATGCAAACTGTTAAAGATTTCCTACAAGTACAGCCTCCAAGATTTAGTAGGCATTGGCCCTATAAGAAATGGTCCTTTCGTGCTTCTTTCAGGCCTTCTCAGTCCAATCCCAGAACCAACAGAACATCCAGGCTTCAGTCCCAGGGTACGCACAGGACTAAGCAGTGGGGGGCTCCCACTTCCAAATCAGGGAGTAGTAAGACTGCCTCCTATGGTAAACTGTCTCAATGACTTAACTTTAAAACTTCCAAGCACTTCTCAACTGACTGCTCCTTTAGGGGGAAAGATTGCACTGCAGGCAAAAAACTGGAAACTCATTACCCAGGGCAAATGGGTTTTAAATATAGTTTCCCAAAGATACAAATTTCACTTCCACACATTACCAACCCCAAACGGTTGGCCAGATCTACCCCCAAATCAGTGGACAGAAGCTCAAAAGCAAGTACTCTCTCAAGCATAAAGGCTATTAAGACCATACCAGAAGAGGAAAATGGACAAGGTTTCTACTTCTACCCAGAAAAGACAACTCATGGTGTCCTGTCCTGGACCTTTCCATCTTAAACATCTTTTTGTTGATTCCAAAATTCAAGATGCTAACTCTTCAGTTGCTTCCAATGCTAGGCAAAGATGCCTGGTTGGCAACACTGGATTTAAAGGAAGCCTACCTGCACATCCCGATCAGGGAATCTTGCATAAGATACCTACGCTTCAAAACAGGCAATATGCACTATCAGTTCTCCACCCTGCCCTTTGGCTTATCTGCTGCACCCAGGGTATTCACAAAGTGCCTAGCTCCAGTCATTGCATTTTGCAGGCAAAGAAATATTCAAATATACCCATACCTGGACGATTGTCTAATTCAGGCAGAAAGCCAGGACATACTTTTGAATCATCTGGCATTTGTACAAAAGGTGCTAACTTGTCTGGGGTACACCATAAACGAAAAAAAATCGCATCTGGTACCCTGTCAACAAATTATATTCCTGAGAGCAAGCTTGAACACAACTTCCCAGATGGCTTTCCTCACGCCAGAGAAACAAATTCATTTGACAACTTACTTCAAACTAGTGGCCACAAAAACCCTGCTATCTGCAAGCTAAATACTCAAGCCTGGGGGTTCATGGCCTCCTGGATTCTACTAATTCCATATGCAAGACTGCATATGAGAAAACTACAATGGTATCTAAAAAGCCTATGGTGTCAACATTCTCAGGATCTAGAGGCAATGAATGATTCCTATTATACCTTGCCTACGGTTAGAATCCCTTTGGTGGGCAGAGGCCTGCCACCAAAACAAGGGACTACCATTCACTCTAGCCCCTGCCACCCAAACCCTAACAACAGATGCATCAGACTATGCATGGGGGCTCACTTGGCAGGGAAGTACATTCAGGGCAAATGGAACCCAAGTCAAATGCACCTGCATATCAATCAAAAAGAAATGTTAGCTGTACAGAATGCTCTGACAGCCTTCAAGGACCACATTCTTCCAGGACAATTAATGGTAAAGACTGACAACACTACTGTTGTGGTACATAAATAAGCAGGGGGGTACCCATTCTTACCCCCCCTGCAGACTAGCCATGGCTCTGTGTAACACAGCCTTAAGCTACCTAGTGCATCTACAGGCTCAATTCCTGCCAGGAAAACTAAATACGCTGGCAGACAAACTAAGCAGAACTCTCATGGACCCACATGAGTGGAAACTGGAACCAAAGACTTTGAGCCCAGCTATAGACCTTTTTGCCTCCCCCCAGAACAGAATTGGACAAATTCATATATTTTTTTATATATATATAGATATATATAGATATATATATATATATAAAACTGCTTCCCATTTGGGGGGGCACCTGACATCTGGGGCAAAAAAAACTGATGTAATGGTGTCGGCTGCATGCTTTATACCCCTGATTACTTGACGTCATGGAAGATGAGACCGCAACTGTTGCAGGACCTAAGACTGATAATCAAGCCAACTGAGGGCTACTGCAAGCTGATAACCCAAATGTGATGACTGCAACAGTGACTACACTCGAACATCTACATTTATGGTAAGTGTACACAACTGTACTTTGTACACTCCATGCAGGTCAAGCAAGGACATATTTTTTATTACGTGATTTTAATAATGTATTAACAGAAATTAACATTAATCTGTGTTTTCTTGATTTGAAGGTGGGTGCTGGTTAGAGGGTAATTTGCCTGGCTTTGGAGATGAGCTGTCTTAATTTTGTAGACTACATTATGTCTTGTATTAGCTGGATGAGCAAATGTCAGTGTCGGATTTTATTTGGAATTCTCCATTTTATCCAGTGAAGTTCCACCAAGGAGGTGCCTTCACTAGCTCAGCTGATACAGTAAGAATGTATTGGTTATTTTCTGCATGCTATTTACTTTTGGATGTGAATGTTTTGCCTGACTGCCACAAAAAACATTTCTCAAATATGCATTTGTATTTCTGTAATATGCATTTTGCTTTACTGTTTTAAGTATGTACGACACTTCAAAACTTATCTTACTGGTTTAGGTGCATCTTTGGAAGATATTTTCAGCATCTTACAGGAAGCCTACCATTCTGTGAGCCACTGTCCTCCAAGTGCTTTCTACTCCCAGCTGTGTTGCCTTATGGCTATGTGTACTGGGGAGAAGGATCCCTACCTGACAGCATATCTGGTTTCCGAGTCCATCTCTACAACAATACGACATCAGATGATCACCAACATTCATCGTAAACTTTGGTGAGAATCTTTTAAGTTTTCTTACTTTTATTCAGCTGTAATGCAAGCAAAATGTACTACAGAGTGTGTTGTTTTATTTATTTATTTATGTATTTGGAGTAGGTAACATCAGTACATCAGTAGTGGAGGAGATTGTTGTATACCCTGCCATTTTAATGGCATGCATCATTTAATTATGCTTAACATACCCTGGCAAGTGATTCCCCTTTTGCATTTTAAAGGGTTTATTTTGCTTTTCGGTGTACTTATTTTACAATTGAGTAGCTAGGAACATCTTGCTGCCTTAAAAGAAGTGTATAGGAGATTGCATGTTTGTCTCTGAAACAGTAACTATGTAGACTGAAGCCTGATGATGCGATACTTTTGTGTTCCAGTAGCAAACATTCACAGAAGAGCTTGGTTCACCACCACTACAAAGTCTTGTCACAAGTAAGGGCAATAATACTGGATCTGAAAGATCTCAGCTTGAGTAAGTCGTCCGACAACAGTCCAGTTTATGAATTTCATCTTGTTCTTAAACAAGTCAAAACTATTTTTCCTCAGTGTAGGCCTGATCATCTTCCATGACATGATTACTGTTTCTCTGGCAAAATGTTCAGGTGGATTCTAAAATTTGAAGTATAGGAGAACTTCCTGAATTTAACCAAGCATTTTTTGTTTAACTGCTTCTGGAATTAACTTCAATCTCAAGTTAATTGGAAACCACTAGACTGGCTGAACCTTGTATATCAAACAGCACTTGCAAGTCCAGCATACTGAAATACTGAATGGTACTGGAAGGACTGTTTTAATGAAGACAGTCACAATTCAAAAATCAAATCGGTATGCAATTTTTTTCCCTCTGTGATGTTGCTCCTCTTTACATAGGTTGATTATACTGGAGTTGGGGCACAACCCCCCCCCCCCTCTCCTCACTCCCAATAAGCAGAATCTTGTGGGCTTCCCCCAACTTATTTTTGGTACTCATTTTAGCCACAGTATTTTAAAAGTAGTGGACTAATATCTGGATTTGGTGGCTGATGATACAACTGAGCTATTTAGCCAAGGTTGTCTAGTTATTTTTATTCATGTCACATCTTAACAGCAAAAAATAAGTAAATTGATAATGAATAACTTGCCTGCAGTGATTTCAGATATTAAAATGCCATTTTCATTAATGAAAGCATGAAACAATAATTTAAGGGTCACACTGTAGCGGAAGATGCATTTAGTAAATTTTGTCCCTTCTCAGAGAATTTTAATACCATTCCCCACTCAGACATCATAGAAAAACTCACTAAGCTAGGCATCAACCCCTATATCGCTAGGTGGGTTGCAAACTGGCTCACAGATAGAACCCACCGTGTGGAAGTAGCTGACTCCAAGTCAGACTGCTGACCAGTCACAAGTGGAGTCCCACAGGGATCGGTCCTGGGTCCTCTCCTGTTTGGTATCTACTTCTCAGAAGTCCAGGCCAACACAAAGGGTCTCTGGCTGACAGAGTTTGCAGACAATTGTAAGTTGGGAGCCTTAATTAACTCCCCAAGTGATGTCATCCTGTAGAAAGGCCTCATTGAGCCCAACGACTGGTGTCAGAACCATGGCCTTAAGCTCAATGCCAAAAAATGTCATCATCCCCTTTGGGTAAAACCCAGTTTTATGAATTACCACATCGATGGTAGTCCATTGAACATAGAAGGCGTTATAAGAGATTTGGGGATGCAGGTTGACAGCAACCTCTCTTTTGACCACCACATTGCCACTGTGGTCAGAAAGTCCTTCCATGTGGTACATCTCATTAGTAAGGGTTTTGCATCCAGGAAGAAAGAGGTCATTGTCTCCCTCTACTCTTCCCTCATTAGGCCAATCAGTGGCCCCATTTGGCATGTACCTCACTAGACATCTGCAACAACTGGAGAGGCCCCAAAAGTACCTCACAAAGAGGATCCTATGCCTTAAATACCCAGCTCTGTTAGAAATACTACATCTAAAAAATCCCAGTCCCTCTGCACCACACATTCCAGAGACCTCAACCTCATTACCACAATCAACAGAATGTGCTGGAGGGACAGGTTCGTAACCCAGAGAGTGCCCATGCTGTGGAATAGACTTCCCATACATGTCAAACAGAGCACCTCATTGGCCCTCTACAAGATAAATCTTGATGAGTGGATGGGGAATATAAAATTCACCCCTGGGATCACTCCAGTGGCTCTGAAAATTCACCCCGGGGATCACTCCAGTGGCTCTGAAAATTCACCCCGGGGATCATTCCAGTGGTTCTGAAAATTCACCCCGGGGATCACTCCAGTGGCTCTGAAAATTCACCCCGGGGATCACTCCAGTGGCTCTGAAAATTCACCCCAGTGGCTCTGAAAATTCACCCCGGGGATCACTCCAGTGGCTCTACTCGACAGAGGCACTGGGAACTGTGGTTGGGTGGTACAATGCCAGGGTAATCCTATGGGCTGGGCTTGTAAAGGCTCCAAGGCCATTAGCCTAGTACACACCCATGAACCTGTGTTCTGTTGATATTTCAGCAGTTTGCACTTGGAGTACCTATCACTTTTGGTCTTTGCAGTGTGTTATGTAAACATGCCTTCAAGATCTCATCTTTCTAGCTAATTTTACAGTTGCTATAGCCTAATATTTGTCATTTCATTTGTCTTCCTTAGCGCTTAAAATTACTAAACTTTGAGTGCTGCTGTAACAGGAGCAAAAGTCGTGACACCACAGGGCACTGCCTTTAAAATATGTGCAAATTGTGAGGGGGAGGGGACATATTGTCTAGAATGTCCAGACAGCTTATGTAACTAATACACTGTAGTTGCACAAACTCTCAAACCGTTTGTTTTTCCCCTGAAAATCTATTTTTCTTATAAACTGCATATCCCATCCTTTCTTAAATGACTCTGGAGTAGCACTTTGCTAAAAGGGTGATTGGCACCAGAAAATGCTTTTTGTCCAATCTGAAATCGCTTCCTTATAGACAAATAGAAAAACATGATGTCCCCATCCCTTTTCATATGCATTTCTTCATGCACCTGTTGTATAATGCTTTGTGCTGTACCCATGTTATCAGTCATCCGAGAATGTGACCTCTGATTACTTATCCATTCATGCTGTAACTCTTAATGTTTAGCTACCATAAACTTCCTTCTTTGCAGTTTCCCCATTTGCTATAGACCCCTTTGTATATCATTTAAAATTGTACACAATACTCCAGATGTGATCAAAGCAGCTTCTGTATAATGGCATAATTAATAAAATGTCATATGAACTTAATGTTAAATGCTGGTTACCACTTTTGTACATCATACATTCATTAGACGGACAGGGATCCTTGTACATCTGAAATGTAAAATATCTTGCCCAGATCACCCAAGCTGAAGTCACAGTTGCTCAGACATGTTATCTTGAGTTGACATTTGGTCATATTTTGTTGCTTACTTCACAGTGGAGCAAGATTGCAAGCAACTTGCATTATAGCAAGCTGTCAAAGGTTGATGCACGTTGGAGAAAGAGTAAGGCAGGTTTTACATTTCCTGTCGATGATTAATTTTGCTCTGAGGCTCAACAATATTAGAGGGGCAGTAATAAAGGAAAGGAGGTTGTGCAGGTAAGAGGGGTGTTCGCCCTGCCAAAAACATTCAGTAGTTTTCACGTTAGCTTCTGTAATGGCCAGCTCAGGTGCACAAACTATGAAAATGTGTTTGTTTAACGTTCAGCTGCTTTGATGTAAGGTTGAGTGAGCAGAGTCGATGTAGTGGATCTGTTTAGCCAGTCGAATGGGGTGTTTAGGGCTTCACTTTTTTATTGATTTTTTTTCTCATTAATATAAGGTGCCCTATTGGTTTCCAGTCTAACCATCCTCCTTGTTGCAGATTGTGGCTTAAGCTCTTGTATTTTAGAGAGAAACTGTAAGTGATAATATGTAATGCCTATACAATATAAAATTTAATATTTTCTTTCATTTATCAATGAAATGAAAATATATTGCATTTTTCTATTTTGTATATGGTCCCATCCAGATCATTTCAGTTGTTACAACAGCAGTTCTGAATGTGTAATGAATTCATCTTTCCACTAACACAGAAGAAGATTGACATGGCTAGTTGCCATCAATACATAATCAGCTAGTTGTACATCTTTAGTCAAGAAACAATCTGTCAAATGCCGTTTTATATTCTTTAATGTATTTGGTGGACATTCATCCATACAATTACAACAGAATAAAAGTAACTATATTACTGGAGCATAAAAGGAAATAACGCAACTGTTCTTCATTAGCTCACAGTTGCACTGGTTATAACTCTGTGGGGATATATCCTGCACTGGACATCCAGCCAGTCTACAAGATTTTGGGCACCTTCCTCGCACAGTGTACATCCACTTTTTGCATGAGATTACATGCCAGCAAGAGGGGTGTATAGGCATGTCAGAAGTCTGGGCTTTCGTACCCAAAAAGGGAAGTAGAAGCCTGAAGCTCTGAAATAATTTATTCAAATCCAGAAAAAATGCTGTCTTGTTTGGAGAAAATGTACAGTAGAATACCCTTCCCCAGCTTGGAAAGAGACAAAATGGAAGAGTGCTAATACTGCAATAGTGATCTGTTGAAACATCTGCTGTTAAGGTAACTTAGACTACAGTATAGAAGTCCTTGTAGAATAACTAGCAAAAGCTCTCTCACTCTAGAAACTGTGAGAGTAGCTTGTAGTGCCTAGGAAATCTCTTGTGCCATGCAACCCCCCCCCCCCCCCCCAAATAGCACTTTTTCCTTTGGAACTGTAACTGGCTTGGTATTTGGCATCTGTAGCTTCCACTGCACTTTTTTTTGGTTAAGATCTTCCGGGTCGTTCTGCAGCCAAGTTTTAAGAGTTGATTAGGTAGGGCAAGATGATAGGTGAGCTGGTAAAAACTCAAATTGAACTAAGTGTCCTCTCTTCCCTTTTAGTTTTCATGGTGGAAAAAGAAAGTGCTTGTCCCTCATCTTCTGCTGTTCCCGTTCCGAGGCAATGTTTCAGCACCAGGTGAGTCAGAGTTTATCTTTAAACCACAGATTCCTAGGTCAATAACAATGACAATTGTGGTGCCAGTGCTGGCATCCTTGTCTGTGAATTTAGTATGCACAGCCAGTAGGCCCAAGATTCTCATTGCTCACTGGTAGATACAATTTTGATGTCAACTGCCTTACTTTTGCTGTCAGTCTTGTTGGATTCAAGGCCTCAGCACCAGGGGTTTACTTGTGTCCTTTGTCCCAACATCTTTGTCATTGACCATTGAGGCTTTCGGACCCAGATTCTTCATCATTGACAACTGATAGGAATTGACAGAATCCTGTTTTTGCTATGGTGGATTTCCTAGACAAACCATCAATGGAATCAGAGCATCCCACTGACACCTGAGAGTATTTTAGCCTCTAAGCATCCTCTCCCTAAAGATGCAGAGGAGTAGGAAGGTTCCACAACAGCAGAGCAGCATTTGTTCGTAAGTCCTGATCTACACATTCAAATAGTCCTCCCCAAGTGTATCCAGGAAAAGGAAGTACTTGGAATACAGAGTCACCAACCCTTGGTACAGATTTGGATGAGGGAGATGCCTCCTCCAGTTCCTTACTCTCAAGCCCAGCTCTGGGGAGATCCTAGAATGGTATACATCAGAGAGATTCTTGAGCCCAGTCTCTCCTGGACAGGAGATCCTGCAGGAGGGTTTCTGCTTTGCATTCCCCAGTCTCCTGGTGATGGTTCTGGCAGACCAAATAATTATTTTTCTACAGCAGTAGGCATGATGAGAACCTGATGAAGTAGAGCCTGTTGTAAAGAAACTAAGCAAACTCCTCTGTCTTCCCATGGAGAAGCAGCATTGGACTTATGGCACATTTGTCAGACTCAGTTGTAGCAGTAGAACTTAGCCCTGTGAAGGGAGCCAAGGGCTGCCCCAGTCCCTCCCACCAGAGCCGCTGGCTTTGAGTCACTTCTGGAAGCATATGTACATTCCAGCCACTTTTAATGTAAGCCTCTTTAATTACCTGACACACACACACACACACACACACACACACACAGCTGTGATTTCATTGTGATCTAGTAGAGCAGACTATAGAAATGCTGAGCGAGTTACCTATAGGAAGGTCAAATATAAGATGATTTTCCATGTGTCAGCCATAAATACTCTCTCTCTCCATGCACAATCTCAGCTTTTGCTGCTCCCTTTTCCAGGTCATATTTGGGCACCAGGTATGTCAGAGCTGATTTTTCAGTCAGATTCCTGCAGGTAGAACATTGTGTATTGACAAAGCATAGCCATCAGACTTCGTGCTTTGCTAAGTCATACTTCATTTATGGAAAACTTGAAGGTGTCATGTACTAATGCCCCTATGATGGAGTTTCACTTTTTTAGCCGCAAATTCGGGAAAAGCTGTTTGAGTAAGGAAAAAAAAATGAGTTGCTTGGGGGGAGAGAGCTCCATTCCGCAAAGGACATAACTTTTGCAACCAAAGGAATGATAGCAATTTGTAGTCCAATAAATCTTGGCCTCTCAGAGCAGTGCTCAGACTGAAGCCAACAAGAATGTACTGGATGTCAGAATGGATGCCACCATATGAGCAGAAGTGGAGTACAGAATCAGGGTTTCTGTAGCTTCCTTGAACCGAGAATGGCCATCATTACATTGCAGGCCTTACAGGCTCTCCTTCAAGGGGTAGTTGCCATCCATTCTGAAATGTGGCTGTGGTGTGGTATTTCCTGTCGGGAGGTAATGTTGATATGAAAATGGACCATGTCTCAAAGCTTTTTGATAACAATGTACATTCCAGATCAACTTGATTAGTTTCATTCAGTGGCAAACACAAACTTTTATCTCGGGGGGGGGGGGGGGGGGCTGTTTTGCGACCTTTTTGCATCACTGACCAAAGTACATCAACTTTTCTTTAATTTCCTTGTATGGACATATACCAGGACACTACAAGTGCAGATGCCTCCTCCCCTGTACATTTCCTCTGTTTATCCTAGTTTTGGAATATTTGCAGAAAAATGAACAGAACACAGTGTTATTTTAATAGCCCTGTTTTGGCCCAGTCAGGTGGGGTTACCTTTGCTTTGGCCAAATTCTCGTAGCATTTTTGAAGTATTCTAGAAAGAAAATGTGTTGTAGGAGGCAGACAGTTTTCAGTATGGGTAAAAAGCCAAGGCATTGCTGTATATTCAGCCCCCATTCTTGAATTGCTTCAGCTACTGGATTTTATTTTCAAGCTAGGCTCCAGCTATTTTTTTTTATTTGACTATTAAAATTCATCTTGTGATATTTCCAAAGTTAACCAATAACAAAACGACTAGTTGCACAAGTGCAGTCCACAAGAAAAACACAAACCCAAAGTAGGAGGAGCTGCACACAATGGAAGACGAGTAGGTTTCCAGATCAAGGTAGAATGCACAATGAAATATATAAAATTAAAAAATATATATATATAAAATATTTAAAAAGTGGCATTGAATTCATTTTAAATATTTTATATAGTTTTTTTAATTTTGTGTGTTTCATTGTGTATTCTTTGTTGTGTTACAACATGATAAAGTCAAGGTTGTATCTACTTGGAAGTGTTTTATCCAACTGGAAAAGTTTTTCACTTATTTAAACAGGTTTTAATATAATTTCTGTAGATTCTGATGAAGTCCCCAGTTTGTCATGGATGAAAATGCTCAATTCAATTGTTCATAGTGGTGTGGAAACCTATTCATCCTCTATTGTGTGCAGATGTTCTTCGTATTTCACTGTTACAGTCATCACATTTGGGTTATCTGCCTGCAGGTAGCCCTCAGCCGGCCTGAATACCATAGTCTTCAAATTTCTGTGTCCGATGCTGTTGCTTCTTACAGGTCATCAGGGATATAAAACATGCAGCCGACGCCATTACATCAGTCTTTCTTGCCATGCGGTACCCGAAGCAGAAGCAGTTTGCAAGTGCTGGTCGGCCAACTCCTGAAATTTTCATTTTTGAGTTTCAGACCTGAAGTTTTCAAAGCGATAAGTACCCTGTTGGGGGGATCCTTTTTTCTTGTTCTAACCGATGTCACAAAAAAATTAACAATCGTCTTGCCTGTGGAAAGCAAATACCTCATAGAGATTTTCATTCTTGCTGCATCACCTCCCAGACCACGGCGTCCCTCGCTGTCAGTTTTGTGCCTTGTTCAATGCCCAAACTATTCGTCATCAGGCTAATTTTGTAGCTTAATACTTTTGTTCTCTATCTCCGTACTCCGAAATGGCTTCGTTAAGCCATCCCGACGACCAATCTTCCGAAAAAAGTAAGGATAAAGACAGAGACAGACCGCATAGGTCCAAAACTGCCGACAACGCTTCCGTTAAGCTAGTCACCAGTCCGCCATTACTCGGTGAGGCGCTTTCACAGCCCCTGATAACTGCTACTACAGATTTGCAGGCCTCTATTGAGACCCATTCAGTGTCTGGTATGCCGCAAGATGCTTCTTCGACTATGGAACCTGTGGATGTCTCTACCTTGGATGGGTCTGGAGCCTCTGTGCAGGCATTGGCTTCTGAAGGTGTATTCAGGCCTGCCGATTTTCATATTAAACAGACAACTTTATTTCAAGCTAAGAATACAGAATTTCTCGGACCAAAAGCTCACACTACGCCTAGAAAACCGACCAAACCTCATTCTCAGGCCCATATGTCTCAAAAACAAATGATTAGAATAGCTGAAGACCTTATTACCTTAATTGGGGGGGGAGCCAGCCTTCCCCCTCTGAGACCTCGAACGGATTTTCTTGCTGATTCTTCTGATCAGGAATCTGATAATCTCTGTTCCTTCTGACTACCAGGATTTACCCTTATCTTCTTATGAGGATTTTGATGCAGAGGATTCCATTCCCTCTGCTTCCCCTCCAGATGATTTTTCTTTTGGTGAAACCTTGCATACCTTTAGGGAACATTTCCGCTGAGAAAGCCACTACTACTGTGAGTCCAAACAGAGACTTGGGGAATTCCTACTTCTGCCTCAACACAGGCCTCTAGCTATCCCTCCTGTTCTAGAGATTGTAGACTGTTTCTTTGGAATCCAGCCTTACTCCAGACACTTTGCCTCCAGCTCCCAGGAAACTTGACAGGTAATACAGAGTACCTGACTCTCTCTCAAATTCCTCTTCAAGAATCCTACTGTGGATCCAGAGACCATTTCCCAAGCACCTAAAGGCATTAAGACTACTACTGCAAAGAATCCTACCCCTTCTGATACAGACTCTAGAGCTTTAGACAGATGGAGTGAGAAGGTATACACTTCTGCTACTTTGGCCATTAGGGCTTTAAATTGACAGTTTTATATGTTAAAGTATCAGCAGCATATTATGAGACTACTTAAACAGAAGATGATGCTGATTCCTGACTGTGCTGAACACAAAGATTTGCAAGAGTTGATGCATTCTGCTGAACAAGTTGGTAAACATAATTTGCAATGTGGTTTTGATGCTTTAGAAGCATCTTGAAGGGCTGCTGTCACTGGGTCTGTTCTTAGAAGACATGCTTGGCTTAAGGAACAAAAGTTGCCAGATCATGTTAAAGCTAAATTACTTGATGCACCCTTAAACCAAGACCGCCTTTTTGGCAACAAATCAGAAGTCGTCCTCAAAAGGATGGAGGAAAAAATTAAATCTATGCAAACTGTTAGAGTTCTTACAAGTACAGCCTCCTAGATTCAGTAGGCATTGGCCTTCAAAGAACTAGTCTTTTCTAGTCCCTTCCAGGCCTTCTCAGCCAAAACCCAGGAGCAGCAGACCACCAAAACTTCAGTCTCAGGCTATGCACAGATCTAAGCAGTGGGGGGCTCCCACTGCCAAAGCAGGCAGTATTAAGCCACCCCCTATGGAAAAATGGCACAATTACTTATCCTTAACTCTTCCAAGCCCTACTCAACTACTTGCTCCCTTAGGAGGAAAGCTCACCCTGCATGCAAAAAACTGGGAACGCATTACCCAGGACAAATGGGTTTTGAACATAGTTTCCCTAGATACAGATTCCACTTCCACTCACTCCCAACCCCAAGTGGAAGGCCAGACCTCCCCCTAAATCAGTGGGCGGAGGCCCAAAAACAAGTGCTCTTTCTCTCCTCAGTATCAGGGCTATTCACCATGTTCCAGCGGAACAAAGGGGACAAGGTTTTTATTCAAGACTGTTCCTGGTTCCCAGAAAAGAAAACTGGCGTCCTATCCTGGACCTGTCTATTCTCAACACTTTTCTGGTGTTTCCAAAATTCAAAATGCTAACTCTTCAACAGCTTCTTTTTATGCTAGCCACGGATGCCTGGCTTGCAACCCTAGACTTAAAAGAAGCTTACCTGCACATCCCAATAAGGAAATCCTGAAGACAGTTCTCTGCACTTCCCTTTGGCTTATCTACTGCGCCCAAGGTATTCACAAAGTGCCTAGCACCAGCCATTGCATTTTGCAGGCAGAGAAATATTCAGATTTATCCATACTTAGATGACTGCCTGATTCCAGCAGAAAGTCAGGACTTGCTATTACAACACCTGGCATTTGTAGAGAGACTTCTAACCTCACTGGGGTTACACCATCATTGAGAAGAAATCACACCTAGTACCCTGCCAACAGATTGTATTCCTGGGAGCAAGCTTGAACACAACTTCCCAGTTGGCATTCCTCACTCTGGAGAAGCAAGTTTATATGACAACCTACTGGCCACAAAAACCCAGATATGTGCAAGGAAAATCCTGCAAGCCCTGGGGTTCATGGCCTCTTGCATTCTGTTAATTCCATATGCAAGACTGCATATGAGGAAACTTCAATGGTATCAACATTCTCAGGACCTGGAAACAATGATTCCTATCATTCCTTGTCTAAGGACAGAGTTTCTTTTGTGGGCAGAGGCCTGCTACCACAACAAGGGACTCCCTTTCACTCTACCCCCTGCTGCCCAAACCCTAACAACAGATGCATCAGACTATGCATGGGGGGCTCACATGGCAAGGCAGTGCATTCAGGGCAAATGGAACCCAATACAGATGCACCTGCATATCAATCAAAAAGAAATGTTAGCTGTACAGAATGCTCAGACAGCCTTCAAAGACCTTATTCTTCCAGGACAACTATTGGTAAAAACAGACAACACCACAGTTATGTGGTACATAAACAAGTGGGGGGGGGGCATTCCTACCCACTCTGCAGACTAGCCATGGCTCTGTGGATCACAGCCTTGAGCTGCCAAGTGAACCTGCAAGCCCAATTCCTGCCAAGCAAACTAAATTCACTGGCAGATGACTCTCATGAACCCACACAAATGGAAATTGGAACACAAAATATTCAAGCTCTTGAGGAACAAATGGGGGACACCGGAGGTAGACCTGTTTCCCTCCCCTTTCTGCACCAGAACTCCCCACAGACAAGCTTGGAAAGTGCATGCCCTGTACTTTACTTGGGAAAGCTTCTCAATTTATGCCTTCCCCCCTCTGCCTCTCCTCTCAGAGGTTCTATTAAAGATCAAACAAGACAAGCTGAGGACAATACTGATTGCCCCAGACTGGCCACGCCAGAACTGGGTACCCCTTTTTGCATGGTCTGACAGTGCTGCAACCATGGCACCTGCCTCAGTCCCCTGCCCTGCTGTCTCAGCAGGTGGGCCAGATTCTGCACTCTCAGCTTCAAACCCTGAACCTTTCAGCTTGGCCAATTCCCCTGAGCTCACCTCTAGCAACCCTCAGTAAGCAGGTGCTGGATGTCATTCTTGAGGCAAGGAGACCTAGTACTAGAAAATCCTATTCAGAAAAGTGGAAAAGATTCTGTTCCTGAAGCAAGGCTCAGGGGATGGGCACAACTGTGCCCAGCTTACCTCATATTCTAGATTATTTAACAGATATGCTCCACAAGGGGGCTATCTTTCTCTTCAATTAAGATTCATGCCACTGCCATCTCAGCACATTATAATACTGAGCCACCCATCTTCTCTTATCCCCTGCTAAAGCAATTCCTTAGAGGGGCCAAACATTTAAGACCCCCCAGGAGAGCACCCACTCCAGCCTAGGACCTTAACTTTGTATTGGAAAAACTCACTCTTCCCCCGTTTGAACCAGCTGCTACAGCAGAGTTGAAATTCCTTTCTTGGAAAGTAGCCTTACGTCTAGCCATCACTTCAGCAGGAAGAGTATCTGAACTGCAGGCCCTCATGGCAGTGGGAACCTTTCATTATCTTCCATGCGGACAGGGTTTCCCTCAGGACTAATCCATCCTTTATGCCCAAGGTGGTGTCTAGTGTGGTTCTAAACCAGTCCATTCATTTGCCTTCCCTTTTCCCCAACCCACAGAATAATGGGGAAATGATACTGCATTCTCTGGACGTGCACAGACATCTTAGATTCTATTTGGACAGAACTAAGCCTGTCAGAAAATCTGACCAGTTGCTAGTTAGCTTTGTTGCAGGGGCATAGGGGAAGGCCATTTCTAAGCAAACCATTTCCAAATGGATAGCCCATCACATCCATTTCTGCTACAAGCACCATGGAAAACCTACCCCACAGGGGATAAGATCACATTCCACCAGGGCTGCATCTACCTCTACGGCATTTCTCAGAGGAGTCCCTACCAGGGACATCCTGGAAGCTGCTACCTGGAGCTCTGTACATACTTTCACCAAGCATTACCACCTGCCTATCTTTTCTAAATCCAGAGCTGGATTTGCCACAGCAGTCTTACAGGGCCTGATTGCTAGCCCTAATGCTCTTTAACTGCCTCCACCCTTCCTTAGCTTTGGGAATCAACCCAAATGTGATGACTGCAACAGTGAAACACGAAGAACATAATACAGTTGTGTACACTTATCGTAAATGTAGATGTGCGAGTGTATCCACTGTTATAGTCCTGGTTACCCTCCACTCCAGCCACGTGACTTCTCTTGGCTCTACCTTTTCTTGTTTGGCATATATTATTTCATGTGTATTTGCTTTTTGCTGGGGGTGTTCTATACCATATAATTGCTTCCTATTGTGGGTGCACCTGACATCTGGGGCAAGAAAAGCTGATGTAATGGCGTCGGCTGCATGTTTTATACCCCTGTCGACCTGATGTCATGGAAGAAGCGACAGCATCCGACACAGAAATCCGAAGACTCTGGTATTCAGGCCAGCTGAGGGCTACCTGCAGGCAGATTATCCAAATGTGATGACTGCAGCAGTGAATACGCTCAAACATCTACATTTATGTTAAGTGTACACAGCTGTACTTTCCTTCTACTTTGGGTTTCATATTTCCAAAGTTCATAAAGGTTTGAGCTCAGCACTAGCATACTTGGTTGCTTGTAAGGCTTTCCTGAAGGGAACTTTTCTCTTAAGACCTTTACTCAGAATCCATTCCAGATCTAAATTTTGTATTATGAAAAGTGGCCATTCTGCCTTTTTACATATGTGAATAAACAGATCATATGTTCTTGTCATGGAAGACTTTCTAGTGATTGTTACCTCAGCCAGAAACATTTGAGAACTACAGGCTCTTTCAGTCAATCTTATCTTTCATAAAGTTTGGGTTTCTCTACTTTTGAACCCAGAATTCATGCAGTGATAACCACTGAAAGGAACCTCTGACAGTTAATGTTCTAGTAGTCTTCCCTCAGTACTTTAAAAGGGAGGAGTATTTACTGCACTAATTAAATGTTCAACAAGTATTTTTTAATTGAACAGATCAAGGACTATTAGAATAAGCATGTTTTTTTCATATGCCGAATGTCAAAGTAGATCATAATATTACAAAGGTCACTCTGTCCAGGTCACAATCGGATAGCATCAGTTACAGGAAGTACAGCAAACATCTTTGTCATAAATCTAATGTTATTTCACCTGACTGATGGGCCGCCTCTCTGGCCTTTTTCAATAATGGTAACAAATGATGACGTGCTGCTGCGACATGGTATTCACTGTATACCTTTGCAAGACACTATAAATTCAGTGAGATTTCCAAGAGTAAGTTCACAGCTGCCATATTAAGGGGCATCCAGGTTAGGCTGGGGGACTATGACCAATCGGTAAAGTGGACAGACTAGCTTTTAATGGCTCCCAGTCCTGTCATTTAAGTGGGCAGAAGTGAGTCATTAAGAACTAACATTATGTTTAATAAATATCTTCCATTTCTTAATCTGAGTTGACAGTTGTATAGGGTAATATTACCAAAGTATAGCTAGAAGCATTTAAAGTTAGAATATAAAAAGATACTTAAGGGTTCCTAATCCTTTCCATTATCCCACAACTGCCCTGCTGCATGTACTGACAGAACTGCTGACAACATGTATGTATGCTTCTACATGTTACCAGGCTATAGTGTGAAGCAGTTCTTGGTAACAGTTTGCTGTGCAACTCCATGCCTGATAACATTTCTTTTCAGCCTTTCCTAAGGGCCACTAACAAGTGAATTAGGCAGTCCTCTTGTCCAAGAATAGATGAGGTAGTGCTGATCACACACAACTTCTCCCAACCCAGCTGACTCCTTCAGCATTTTCACACACACAACCTTATTCTGCATATTCTCCTCTTTGGTGCGGAAACTTGCCTGTTTTGCGACTCTAGACTTCTCAGGGTTTCCACACACTGATTTGTGAGTGCTTTTCTTTTGTGTATGCATGAGTTGTACACACAACATGCATACAGGTGCACATGTAAAATCTGTTATTTTGAAGGGTGAGTAGTATGTAATTTTCTGTGGTTTGGTAAAGGCTATGTAGATCAGTTACTTTAAGAACAAAAACCTACTTGCAGTAACTATTTGGATTGCCTGTATCGGTGGCTCTTTTGGGTTGCCGTTTATTATTATAAATCCTTCTCCCTTGCGAGTACAGTGTGAGGAAGATACAGAAACACCCAAGTGACTTCACTCCAGAAAGAACAGAAAATGAAGCATTGCAGACCCCTTTACAGTTTGATGTTGAGCTAACTACTGAGGTTCAGAAAGTAACCTTAACCCTTTTCATAAGGATGCATGGATAGAAGGCCACTTGTTAGGGGTTAATTCTCCTTCATGAGTGTACTGCAGCAGGGATACCAGTAATCAAACTTTTATCGTGCGAACCTTCGCACAGCTGTATTACTACTGTGAAACTGCTAGTATACAACAAACCTGAAATTCAACAGTGCTCTTAATGCCCGCTTTAGTGGTGTCTTGTCTTTATGGTGGAGATTTGTGCTATGCCCATTTCCGATATCTGCTTCAGCTGCATAATGTACATTGCATAGTGCATGCAATTGCACCCGGGATTTTTTTTTTTTTTGCTAAAAGCGATTTTTCATTTGGTGGGACTACACTTAATGAATTACATGCTTGTTGAAGTCCTGCAAACCCACTTCACTGTTATCTTGAACTTGCCCACATTAGGAATGTATGGATGGCAAAAACCTTTAACATTTACAAGATCTCTTTTTTTTTTTTAATGTGTGTTGCCTCAACTGTTCCCCCTCCCCTCAGTCCTTTCCTGGTTTAGGTACCTGTATATCTGTGTATTTAAGACTTGTTTTTCAAAACTTTAGTGAAGTAGCCATTTTTGTTGGCTGCATGAAAGGCAAGCTATGACATAAGTTGCATGAAGGAGTGCTTTACCATGCTGCAATTATGCATTCTCCCTGCATGAGCCTTCTCAAGTTTTCCAGTCTCAATACTCCTGCAGAATGAATAGTGAAAGTCGCGTGAAAGTATCAGCAGTACTTTTCATTTTAGCTATGATGCATACATTTCTGTTATCTTTTCAGATACTGTCTATACACAGAAAGCAAAGGCAGTTTTTATTTCTTGTGTTTCACTAATGCCCACTTCATAATGAATATGTGACCATTGGTGTCTTTTTTTTTTTTTTTTTTTTTCAGTAAAACAAAAAAAGATCTGGTTTCAGAAGTAGCTGATAAAATGCAAGAGCTGAATATCAATGAAGGGGAGGAAGACAGAGTCCAGAGATTTTCTGAGGTGGAGCAGCTATTTGAGTTTCACTGTAGCGGTCCTAGCAACTTTCCCCAACAGGAGAAGGAAGCCTTCAGGGGAATGGTAGAACAAATACCAAATGGTATGAAAACGTCTGCAGTTTTTTTGTGTCTTTTAGCAAAAATGCTTGCTAAGCTTTCCTGAATTTGAGTGCAAGATTATAAATGAATCTAGGCAAATTATGTAAATTCACATCTAGCATCAAACAGTTTTAGTTTCTAAATATAATTTAATGGTATACATTTAGTCAGATACTTAAGTTGGTTTCACAATGTGTAGAAATTAGCATGTGGCTCATGACCAAGGAAAGTGAACCATCAAAGCTCAACCATCAAGAAACACAAAACAGCTTTTGTATGAGAGAAGCAAGCCCCTCTATGTACCCACCATGAGGGACTCTGACCTTCAAGTCCTAGCATTTCTGTATTAACCTTGACATTTTACAATTTATATAAGTAGTAACATCTTTCCCCACACTGTTACACAGCCTTGTTAAAAATACAGCAAAAAAATAAATGACTGATACAATTCCATTTTTTGTTGAAACAGTGCTCCGTTAACACAGATAATTGTACAAAAGTATATATTTTTAATAGTGCTCACATGGAGAAGTATTATGCTGTTCGATAAAAATACCTGTGCTTCTCCATCATTTAGCCTTTTATCATTGCAGATGTTAATTTGATCTTTAGCCTTAACTATATGGGTTACATCCTGCACAGGATATAACAACCAGCCAGCTTCCAAAGCTTAAGGGCACCTTCCTCATGCCCAGACTGTTAAGAGTTAGAGCAGAGCTGGGTATTGGCAGTCTGGGTACCAAGCCCTTCGGAGCTTTCTTGCCACCTAAGAGAGCTACTCGTGCCAGCTACCGAGACTCGACAGTCTGCTACCGTTTCTCCATTCCTGGGCAGATAAGCTCCCTTCTAGGGAAAAATCTTTCACAATTTTATGATGAAAAACATTTTTTTTCATAAAATAGTTTGGTTTATGCTTGGAATTTAATGTTTGTTTGACTGTTGTGCAATTTTTTTTTTGTCTTTTGAGACGCTGTGACTCATCTTACTCTTAGTACAAACTTTATTTTCACATTTACTCTGAATTTTTATGGGAAAGCTTTTGTAAATTGTGTTCAGGGGCTGGGGTAAGTGTGTATGTGGTGCTAGTCACTGTTTTTAAGGTGAAAACCCTACCATCTGATGTCAGTCCTCGACAATGGGTACATTTCCGAACCTCTGAACCAAGTTGGCCATTTACTTCAGCTCACGCTCTCCAAACTGTCTTGCCAGGCTCTACCCACGATGCTCCTCTCGGCGGTTACCTCAGATTTCGTTTGCCGCTTCCAAGACCAAATGTGTTCGTTTCGTTCTCTCGAGCCTTGGTCTATTTTGTAAGCATTGTTTCAATTATAGACTTCCTTTCTTTGAAAAATCTAATTTTCTCTAATCCTTTTATAACTTTTTGTATTATCTACCCACTCCTCTCTTACTAATCAAAGCTATATTCCTCTTTTTTTCTTCTACTGTTGGTAGACTGTCAAGTACCACCTTTGGTACCCTTTCCTCTTCTTTATTTACCTTTTAAGGTATTCTTGGATAGCATCATTGGTATTTATCTATCCAACAAAAAAAAAAATTTTATTTGTATTCCTTTCAATCTCTTCTGTTGTGTGATTGGGTGACAGTTTGTTGTTATGGCTGAACAGCAACAACAGGAAAAACCTTCTCCTACTAAATCCTCTAAAGGCACCTCCGGGTTTAAGAGGTGTAAAAAAAAATGTGAGGGCAAAATGCCTAACTCAGACGGGCATGCTCAATGCATTTACTGTCTTGGTAAGAACCATTTCCAAGAAAACTTTTCAACCCAAACTTTAACTGAAAGGAAAAGTAAGTTAATTTTGAAAGGATTCCTTAAATCCGAATTTGAGGCGGCCATTTCTGAGTCTAGGACCGAAACTAGACATCATTACCTGCTTCTAATAAAGGGCCTTCCTCGGTTCCAAGGTCCTCGGAATGATCTCAAAAAATGGCTAAATCTACCTCGGTACCGAAGAATTCATCGGCACCAGAGGGTTTATCTGGAACTAATTCGAAACTGGCTTCAGAGCAGACAGCTACAACGTCGGGAACCTACTGATGCATTGGTGCCAAAGCAATAGGGCTGCCTCTGCTCCCAAGAACATCCTGTTCTGTATCCATAGACTCTTTTAAAGACAGTCCCGTTGTGGAAGTTAGACTCCCTAAATCTCCTTCCACTGCATCTGTTCGATCTAAGTGTCTCTCAGAGGCAGGTATTATGAGACTGGTGGATCAGCTGCTGGCAGAGAGGGGATTGTCCTTGGTTCCAAGCCACACCGGCATTGGAACCAGTTATCCTGTGACACCCTCATATCCTCCTCCTCCAACCCTTTCTGAGCCTTTGGAGCCCTCAATCCCGACTCTCCTGGCTTTGACAGTCTGTGTTCCAGTTCCAAGAACTGCCTTGAGTTCCTCCAAGCTTTCGGCACCCGAGACCTCCCAGGGTCGAGACACTCTGGTCAGGTTCAAGATGCCTGGTACTTTTTTGGCTCCTTCTGAGCCATCCATGTCTCTCGGTGCCTCTGCCTTTGTAGCATCGACCCAGGCTTCTCTTCCGGGGGCTGCCTCCTCAGTGCGGGGGTGTGAACCCGGTTCAGAAGAACTGTATTTCGGTTCCAGGCTCCCATCCCTCTATGGGGGGGGCAGCCTTCCGGATTAAGGGATAGGCCTTGTCTGTTGGAGACTCGGTCCTTCCCATCCCTGTCAGGACAGATTTTTGTATCTCCTCAACTTGAGTTACCATCAGTCTCATCCCCAGGACAGAGGGCACAAAAGTCTCAGGTAACACCTTCTTTAGTAGTCTCCTGTTCAAATACTTTCCCGGGTCATCCCCCCGAGGAAGTCCATGCAAAAAGAAAGTGCAAGAGGAAGCACTTAGACTCTCCAGAAGAGTCTTTCACTGAAGATACTGATTTTGATGAAGGGCAAGGTTCCCCCAGGTCACCCCCTGATGATGTTTCCTTTGGGGACATCCTAGAAATCCTGAAACAGAGGGGTGGGCTGGTCCTCCTCCCAACCTTCCCTGGAGGAATCCGTATACCTGGAGACTTTTCGTGCCCAACCCTCTACTTCTTGTATCTCTCCGCCTGCTGATGATCTCATTAAACTGATTGCTGAGCAGGTGTGGAAGATGCCCAGTGCCATAGAGCCAATCCCCAAGAGAACGAATTGAATATTATCAGCCCTAAGGAGGAACCGCATTGGGCTAAAGGAATTCCCATTGATGCCATGGTGGCAGCGACAGCCACCAGAAAGGACCTTGCCAAGGAACGTCCTACTAACCATCCTCCTAACAAGGAGTCTAGGACTTTGGATAGATTTGGGAAGTGTGTTTATGCTTCAGCGACCTTCGGTTTAAGGTTCTTGACTTATATGGCACACTTTATAAGACTACAGAGGGATCTGGTCAAGGAGCTCTCGGATAACCCTCAAAGAAGCAGTGGTTGAAGGGGTCTGGGATGAAGTTATTTCTCAGCTTGCAACCCTAGAAACAATTTCTAACTCGTCCATGAGGCTCATTGCCCATGCAGCTTGAAGGGATGACTAGGGCAGCGGGTTTAGGCATATCCACCAGAAGGCATTCCTGGATGCGCTTGTCCAACTTTCCTGAGCCATTTAAAGCATCATTCGTCAAAGCTCCATTTGACAAATCTTCCCTTTTTGGTCCCAAGGTAAAGGATACCCTAGCCAGATGTGAAAAGGATGGTAAGACCCTTTCTGCCATTGGCATACGTTTCTCCACTCCTCAGAGAACTGTACTTTAGGAACCAGAGGAGTTGGGTATGGTTTAAATAATTCAAAGGGCCTTTCCAGGATTCACAAGGCAGACTTCTCCCCGGGCAGAGTGGGAAGCAATGGAAGCTGCTGCCCTAGAGGCAGAAATGGACCACAAAATTAGGGATCCAGAGACACATTTTCCGGTACTTCCCATCAGTATCCCTTAATGGGGGCTCGATTGCCCGCCTCTGGAGGCAGTTGGGGGAGGATGGCTTTCTCTGCATCAGTCTGCATGGCAAATGTTAACGACAGACAAATGAGTGCAGGAATTGTATCCAGAGGTTATAAAATTCCTCTATCACAACCCCCAAAACCCCAGAAAAAACTCCTGGACATGCCACCCAGTCTCAGGGAAGCAGCAGTACTAGAAATTCAAAGACTGCTAAGCAAAAGAGTCATCCAAAAAGGACCCACCAGATCAGAAAGGATCCAGATTTTACTCAAGATTCTTTTTAGTGCCCAAGAAAACAGGGGACTGGAGACCCATCTTGGATCTCGGCCAGTTCAACAAGGCAGTTCAACAAACCAAATTCCAGGTGGTCATGGTTCAGTCATTACTTCCATTCTTGGAAAAAAGCAAGTGGATGTGCTCTATCAACCTCCAAGATGCTTATTACCACATAAAAATGGAAAAGAGCTCCAGGAGGTTTTTGCACTTCCTGCTGGGAGCCAGTCATTTCTAGTTCAGAGTGCTGCCCTTTGGACTCACCGCAGCCCCCAGTGTGTTCACCAAATGCATGACAGTGGTAGCAGCTCATCTAAGACTGCAAGGTTTTAGAGTATTTCCTTTTCTCGACCGTCTCCTCACCGCTGCCACCAGGCATCAGAACAGGCAAGAGATTACATCATACGTCTCTAGGAATAACTATAAATTTCAAAAAGTCCACTCTCAGTAGCTGGATTTCATTGGAGCTCACTTAGACACAGTCTCAAGAATTGCATCTCTCCCTCCAGAAAGGCTGCAACGTACAAGATCCCAGGTTGGTCAATTACTATGCAACAAAGTCCCAGCAAAATGAGTTCTTCAAACATTAGGCTCCATGGCAGCAGCAGTTACTCTAGTTCCCCTGGCAAGATATCACATGTAGATATTGCAGTGGCTACTAGCGTCCCAGTGGTCTCTCATGCACCAACTAATGTTTCAGCCAATTCTGATTACCAGTCGCTGCAAACACAACCTGTTGTGGTGGCTACACTACAACCAGATTCTCTTGGGTCGACCTTTCAGTCTTCCCCAGCCCCTAGCCATAGTGAACACTGATGCTTCCTAGACCGGGGGGGGGGGGATTACCTGGGAAGGACAGTCCAAGGCACGTGCTCCGAATTGGAGGCCAACTTGCACATCAAGTGTAATAGAGATGAGGGCAGTGCTGTTAGCGTTGCAAGCATTCCAAGATGTCCTCCCTCTAGGAAATGTAGCGATTCAAACAGACGACATGTCAGTAGTCTGATATGTAAACAAGCAAGGGGAAACCAAATCTTACCCATTGTGTCAAGAAGCACTTGAGTTTGGCAGTGGGCGATTTTCTTCCAACCACTTTCTCACAGCAATGCACATTCTGGGGAGCTCCAACGTGATAGCAGACAAACTGAACAGAACTATTCTCTTGCCTCTCGAGTGGTCTCTCAATCCAGCAGTGGAGCTCCAACGTGATAGCAGATAAACTGAACAGAACTATTCTTTTGCCTCATGAGTGGTCTCTCAATCCAGCAGTGGCGAACAACATTTTTCATCACTGGGACAAACCTTGCTGTGATTTCTTTGCCTCTCCTCTAAACAAGAAGTGCATAAGTTACTTTGCCCTAATCCCCCCTCAAGGGGAGTCACCCAGAGACACTTTTCTCCACGATTGGCCTCCCGGTCTGCTCTATGCCTTTCTCCCAATTCCTCTCATTTCACAGTTCCTGAGGTAGGCCAAAAGGATGAAAAATTCAATAATCCTCATTGCCCCCTTCTGGCCTCGACAAGTTTGGTTTCCCTTGCTGTAGCCTCATTTAATTCGGAAACCATGGATTCTGGACCCAGCTCTAAATCTGATGTCTCAACCTGAGGGTATGGTGCATCTAAAGCTCAAAAACCTCAAGCTCACTGCGTGGCTTCTTCAGTTCCCATGATTGCCAGGTATCCTTCTCTTTTTTTTTTTTCACCTGTCCGAAAAATTACTGTCGCTCATCACAAATTGTATGCAAGGAAACTATACCAAAGTAAATGGGAGAAATTTGCTAGATGGGCTCTGAATAATGAGATAGGTCCTTATTCCAGTCCTAGCCACAAAGATAGATTTTCTGGCTTCACTTTACCAGGCAGGGTTCCTCTGCGCCAACAATTAAAGTTCAACTAGCGGCAATTTCGAACTTTCATGTCACACAAATTGTGTAAAGCATTCCTAAAAGACCTAATGCTAAGATCTGCATTTAAAGAACCTCTTCCCCCTTGGGATCTAACTGTAGTTCTTCAGGCCTCGACTTTGAACCCCTTTGAACCATCAGCAACTTGTGACGTAAAATATCTGTCTTGGAAAACCTTATTTTTGGTGACTATCACTTCTGCCAGAAGAGTCTCAGAACTTCAGGCCATATCGTGCAAACCCCCTCCCCCATACTTAATTTTTCATAAGGATAGAGTTGCATTTTGAACTAATCCATGCTTTCTGCCCAAGGTTGTCTTCAAAACTAATATTAATCAGACTCTACAGTTACCAGTCTTTTTCCCAAATTTTCAAACAAGGGAGAATATGCTCTCCACATGTTCATCGTGTTTCACTGTTGCAGTCTACACTTGGGTTATCCTGCTGGCAGACTACCCGCGGTCGGCCTGAATTCCAAAGTCCTGGTCCGGCGTCGGTTGCTGTCACCTCTTCCCTGACAGTGTGCCAGGGGGTATATAAGATGCAGCCGACGCCATTTTCTTCAGTCTTTCTTGCCGCGTGGTGCCTGAAGTAAAAGCAGTTTGCAAGTGCCGGTCGGCCAACTCCTGAGATTTTCGAATTCGAATTTCAGATCCGAAGTCTTCATTAAAGCTAAGTACCCCGTTGGGGAAACATTTTTTTGCTCCAGACCGATGTCAGAAAAAGTTAACAATTGTATTTCTTGTGGGAAGCAAATACCTCATAAGGATTTTCACTCTTACTGTAGTCCTTGCCCAGGCCCTTTCCACGATGTTACTAGCTGTCTGTTTTGTGCTAGATTTAACCAACGCACTATTAAGCTTCTGTACAACTTTGCCTTTCATTACTCTGGCCGCAGATTCAATTATACAATGCCGGCGGAACAGCCGAAGACCGGAGTCTATAAAAAACGCAAGGATAAAGACAAGGACAGGCATCCGAGGTCCAAAACTGACTATGAGGCTTCCTCTAAGTTAGTCGTTGGTTCGCCGGTTCTCAGTGAGGTGGTTTCGCAGCCCCTGACACCCGCTACCTCAGAGCCACAGGCCGCTTCTGACTCCCACGTGGAGCCGACTGGGCTTCTGGAAACTCAAGGTATTGGATCCTTGGAAACTATTCCCTCAGATGGGTCTGGAGCCGCTGTGCAGGCATCGGCTTCTGAGGGTGTTTTCAGACCGACACAGTTATATGTAAAGCCATCTTCAGCTTCAAAGCCAAAGACTAAAGCAGCTGTAAAGACAAAGAAGCAAGTACAGCATTCTCCAGGACAGACTTCCATGCCTATAAAACAGATGCTCAAAATGGCCGATGACCTAATTACTTTGACCAGGGGTTCCCATCCCCCTCCTGATAAGAGGCCTAGGCAAGAGACAGAATATGAATCTTCAGATCAGGTTTCCATTTCCTCTGATCAGGAATACTCCCTTCCTCCCTATGAGGATTCTGATGCTGAAGAATCCATTCCTTCAGCTTCTCCTGAGGATTACTCTTTTGGCAAAACCCTGCATACTATGAGGGCGCACTTTCATTGGGAGAGCCAGGATTATTCAGAATCCAAGAAAAGGCTCAGATTTTCTTTTACTTCCACAGCACAGGCCCCTTGCTATTCCTCCTGTTCTGGACATTGTAGATGATGCTTTTTCAGAGTCTGGCCTGTCTCCCGACTCTGTACCCCCTGCACCCGTTAAGCCAGACAGCTACTACAGGGTTCCAGACACTCATAAATTTCTATATAAAAACCCTGCTGCTGACCCAGAAACTATATCTCAGGGTCCCAAAGGGGTCAAGGCTTCCACTGCAAAAAAACTCTGTTCCCTCTGATAGGGATTCTAGAGCACTGGACAGATGGGGGAAAAAAAGTTTACACTTCTGCTACCTTGGCTGTAAGGGCTTTAAATTGTCAGTTTCATATGCTTAAATATCACCAATACTTAATGTCACTGTTAAAACAGAAAATGTTGACAAATACTGAATGTGCTGAAAACAAGGAAATGCAGGATTTATTGCATGCAGCTGAACAGGTGGGAAAACATACTTTGCAATGTGGTTTTGATTCTTTGGAGGCCTCTTGTAGGGCCGCTGTAACCGGTTCTGTGATTAGGAGGCATGCTTGTTAAAGGAACAGAATCTGCCTGATCATGTTAAAGCAAAATTATTAGATGCTCCATTACAGCATAATACTTTTGTTTGGTGTTAAGGCGGAAGAGGTGTTGAAGAAAATGGAGGACAAAGCGAAATCTATGCAGACCGTTGAGGATTTCTTACAGGTACAGCGACCTAGATTTAGCAGGAACTGGCCTTCAAAAAACTGGTCCTTTTTAGTGTCAGGCCACAAAGGGGCAGATACAGGCACCCTAGAGGCAGATCCCAACCCCAAGGCTCATACAGGCCTAAACAATGGGGTGCTTCTACCTCCAAAAGCGGAGGAGAAGACAAATCTCAGCCTTATAGGAAACCGTCCCAATGACTTTCCTCTATGTACCAAGCACTTACCTTTTGGACGCTCCCTTAGGGGGAAAACTAGCACTTTTTTCACAAAACTGGCACATGATCACCCAGGACAAATGGGTCTTGAATGTAGTGTCTCTGTTACAGGTTCCACTTTCACACCCTGCTAAAGGCAAAAGGCATGCCCACACCTGCCACACAATCAATGGGTAGAGGCACAAAAGCAAGTTTCATCCCTCATGCACATGAGGGCCATTCAGCGAGTACCACTACAGGAGCAGGGACAAGGATTTTACTCTCGTCTTTTCTTGGTACCCAGAAAGGACAAAGCCTGGAGACCAATACTGGACCTGTCTATGCTAAACACCTTTCTGGACGTTCCAAAGTTCAAAATGTTGACTCTGCAGCAGCTTCTGCCCATGCTGGGCAAGAAGGCTTGGCTTGTAACCTTGGACTTAAGAGGTGTACCTGCATGTCCCAATCAGACAATCGTGCAGAAGATTCCTCAGATTCATAGCTGGCTTAATGCACTACCAATTCTCTGCACTGCCCTTTGGCTTATCTACTGCGCCCAGGGTCTTCACAAAATGCCTGGTACCAGTAATTGCTTTTTGCAGACAAAGAGGAATTCAAATATATCCCTACTTGGATGTCTGCCTTATTCAAGCAGAGAACCAGGACATTCTACAAAAGCATCTGGCGTTTGCAAAAAGATTGCTAATTTGCCTAGGGTACACAGTAAATGAAAAGAAATCAAAACTAGTACCCTCTCAAGAGATAATATTCCTGGGTGCAAGCTTAAATACAACTGCCCAGATGGCCTATCTCACGCCAGACAAACAAAGGCAACTGACTTCTTACTTTGAAATGTTGGCAACAACAACCCAGTTATCTGCAAGAAAAATTCTGCAGGCATTGGGCTTCATGGCATCCTGCATTCTGTTAATTCCATATGCAATACTGCATATGAGGAAACTTCAGTGGTATCTAAAAAGCGTTTGGACTCAACATTGCCACAGCCTGGAAAAACATATTACCCTCATTCCCTGCCTGCAACAGGAGTTTCGATGGTGGGCACAGGCCTGTCACCACAAGAGACAGCCTTTCACTTTACCCAGTGCCAGGCAGACAATAACAACAGATGCATCAGATTATGCCTGGGGGGGGGCCCACATGGCAGGAAAATGTTTTCAGGGCACATGGCCCTCAAGCCAAATGTATCTTCATATCAATCTAAAAGAAATGCTGGCTGTCCAGAATGCCCTGACAGCTTTCAAGGATCTACTTCATCCAGGACAACTGCTGATAGACAGATAATACTACAGTCATGTGGTACATAAACAAGCAGTGTGGCACGCATTCCTACCCCCTCTGCAGATAAGCCATGATTTTGTGGAACACAACATTGACTTATCAAGTACACCTGCAAGCACAATTCCAGCCAGGAAAGACAAATACTCTGGCAGACGAACTAAGCAGAAACCTCATGGATCCTCACGAGTGGAAACTAGATCCACAAATCTTCAGCATAATAACAAGGAAATGGGGATGCCCAGACATGTGCAAGGACTTATCACAAGCTAGCATGGAAAGTGGATGCTCTATCATTCAGCTGGAAAAACCTTATAGTATATGCCTTTCCTCCACTGCCTCTCCTCCCAAAGGTAATCCTCATGGTCAGACAAGAGAAGCCAAAAATTATCCTGATTGCCCCAGACTGGCCACGCCAGCACTGGTACCCAATCCTAAAGAGCTTGTCTCAAGGCCCAGCCTGGACATTACCTCAAATTCCTCATTTACTGACCCAACAAAGCAATCGGATACTGCACAGCCAACTCAGAACCCTAAATCTGGCTGCATGGCGGATAATGTAACGATTCAGGACACACCTCTCTCCAAAGCAGTTATGGATGTTATTCAGGAGGCACAGCACCAGAAAATCATATGCAGAAAAATGGAAGAGATTCTGTGCTTGGAACCAGGCACAAGGAATTGACATGCTTGTACCAAATATTCCTCAGATTTTACAATACCTAACTGAGATGTTGGACAAAGGCCTATCCTTTTCATCGATTAAGATCCATGCCTCTGCCATTTCAGCTTATTACAATACGGACCCACCTATTTTTTCACATCCATTGCTAAGGCAGTACCTCAGGGGGGCCAAAAACATAAGACCCCCAAGAAGAGCACCAATACCTGCATGGGACCTCAACTTTGTCTTGGAAAAGCTCACACTGCCTCCTTTTGAGCCAGCCAGTACAGCCGAGATAAAATTCTTATCATGGAAAACAGCTCTGCTCCTAGCAATAACTTCAGCAAGAAGAGTCTAATGGCTGTGGAACCTTTTATCATTTTCCATCCGGACAGGGTTTCTCTAAGGACAAACCCAACATTTATGCCTAAGGTAGTATCCAGTGTGGCTCTCAATTAAACCATTCATTTACCTACATTTTATCCAAATCCCCAGAATAACGGGGAGAGACTTCTGCATTCTTTGGACATACACAGACAGCTACGCTTCTACTTGGCCATTCTTTGGACATACACAGACAGCTACGCTTCTACTTGGACAAAACTAAAGCTTTCAGAAAGACTGAGCAACTTTTAGTGACTTATGCTGCAGGATCACAAGGAAAGGCTATCTCAAAGCAGACTATTTTCAAAATGGATAGGACACTGCATTCGTTTCTGCTATTCACAACATGGCAAATCAGTGCCTAAGGGCACTGGGCTACATTCGACCAGGGCAGCAGCCACCTCAGCAGCCTTCCTCAGAGGAGTACCAACCAAGGATATTTTGGAAGCTGCTACTTAGACTTCAATGCACACTTTTACAAAGCACTACCACTTACCTCTTTACTCTAAATCCAGAGCAGGCTTTGCCACTGCAGTTCTGCAGGACCTCATAGCCACTCCTAATTCTATTTGGACGCAGCCACCCAACCTCAGCTTTGGGATTCAACCCAAGTGTAATGACTGCAACAGTGAAACACGATGAACATAGTACAGTTGTGTACCTACCATAAATGTAGATGTTCGAGTGTATTCACTGTTGCAGTCCAGATTACCCACCCACCATCCCCCTTTCTTTGCTGGGACTTATCTGTACTTGTCTATTCTATACAACCTATGTGGTGTATTTTCTTGTAGATGAAGGTAATGTTTATTTTAGTGCATGCTTTTTATAAGCAATGTTTTTAGCCTACCCTTTTGGGGGCACCTGACATCTGGGGCAAGAAAAACTGAAGAAAATGGCGTCGGCTGCATCTTATACCCCTGACGCACTGACGTCAGGGAAGAGGCGACAGCAACCGACGCCGGACCAGGACTTTGGAATTCAGGCTGATTGTGGGTAGCCTGCCAGCAGGATAACCCAAGTGTAATGACTGCAACAGTGAATACACTCGAACATCTACATTTATGGTAGGTACACAACTGTACTTTACATTGTGTGCATAGACAACTTTGTTTTTATCTTCGCAAGACTAAAGATTTTAGAAAATCAAACCAACTTTTTGTGGCATTTTCTTCTCTCCATCTAGGTAATCCATTTTTTAAAGTTACCTTGCTAAATGTCTTGGAGACTACATCACATTCATTTATCATTCTAAAGGACTCCAGCTCCCAAAAATGGTTCAAGCCCATTCTACAAGAGCAGTAGCTATGTCTGCAGTATTTCATGCTAGAGCTTCTTTAGATGACATTTGTGCAATAGCCACTTGGTCTTCTAATCATACCTTTATCACTCATTACAAATTGGGTCAGGTATCAAGGGGATGAGCATCCTTTGGCTCTATGGTGCTTAGGAATAATATTCCTTGAGACCTCCTGAGGCTGAAGTCGCTGGAGACTCTGTCCCACTGCCAAGGATTGGGTTAAGATTGACAACATCAGATAAAGAAGTTATGTCTTACCATAACATTCCATTTGTTTTGTCTATCTTTGCCAATCCATGACATCCCCACCCTCCTTCCCCCATCCTGAGACTCTTAGTAGACTGAATTTAGTGCTTGGCTAGTTTCCTTTTAAGGACTCTTATTTGGCCTGTTTTAATCTGACTGTCCTGTAAACATGACCTTTCACATCTGACTGCTACTTCTTGGCAAACTCGATCTGAGGTAATCTCTGAGAGGAGCTTCATGGGTAGAGCCTGGGTCGAGTGATTGGGTAGCGCCAGCTGAAGTAAATGGACGACTCTGTTACAAGGTTCGGACCCTAACCCACTGTCAGATTGTTGAAGATCGACAACAGAGATGGAATGTTATGGTAAGACAATTTTTTACTTGATTAACTGCTGCTGTAAGTTTTACCCAGTCTTCAGGTTTCTTTCTCAGCTTTACTGTGGAACAACTTGCCATTTCCTCAGTTCTTCATTCCTCCAGTTGTAAACAGAAGAAAAATTTCAGACAGATTTTTACCTTTCAGTAGGCTACTACTTTGCCTCAGCCCCTGATAGATGTGACTGCAGTGGCTGTTTGCAGTTCCTGAGACCACTTGTCTTCCTTTTTAGTTTCCCATGATGTAGTCCCTTTAGTCACCATTGAGTTGGGGTTAGGCTTGTCCTCTACAGTTGTTGGAGTGTCCTTGGTGGGCAAACGTGGACCACTCTTGTAGGTATTGGAGGAAGGAGGGGTGAATGCTTCTTTGCCTAGCCAGACTGGGATGCCTGTTTGCTAGAGTGATTTCCCTGGCAGGACTCTGTTTCTATGGAGATTACTATTAAAAAGAAGCAGAACATTAAACATTTATGCATTCCTATCTGTTATTTTAGACAGTGATGTTTTATTGGGTTTAGCTCAGGGCTTAGTTTAGGCTCTCAATACTTTTCATTCTGGATTTACTGATAAGAGAATAAGGAATTTATTTTCTGAAGATTCCTAGTCTGATGAAGGAAATGATTGTGAGGGAGCAATTTCTGCTTTTCTCCTCAGGTAACTGATTCTGAGGAAAGGATTTATTCTGATTTTCCCTTGGAATAATTTTTTTTCCTGAAACCATATCTAGAATGAACCAGTTTCAGTGGGAACGTAAAGACATTGCAGTTTCTTTGAGAAGCCTGCTTCCCTAACTTTCAGGTTCAATGAATACTTTTATAGCTGCTACCTTTTCCATCTGTCAACAGAATGCATATATACATACTGTCACTTCAAACTATAATACCAGTTGGACAAATCATTTCTGATTTGCACCAGTCCCAATTACTACAATAAAGAAATACCTGAACAAACTAAAACCCACTAAATTAGCAGCAGACAATGTTCCTGCAGAATATCTTTATGAGCAAATGGAATAAGCTTACCCAAACCTCTCTATTAATCATTCAATGGATCCTTACAAGAATCTTTTATTCCAAATATAGAAAGTCGCTAAAATTGTACCAATGTATAAAGAAGGTAGCTTCACTGAACTTTCAAATGACCTATTGCAGTAGTCTCTCCACTCTCTAAAGTACTTGAACAATGTATCCATCTTCAAACCCTAAACGTTCTGCTAGAGTATACCTACTTTTCCCCTCACAACATAGTTTTTGGCCCCATCACAGCACTGAAACACTCACTACACTTTCTAGACACAATCAACCAAAACACCCATTTTTCAGGCACCATTTTCAGCTTGACAAAGGGAACAAATTATTGTCTCTATGGTAGGTGGTCTTTCTAGCCATAAAAGGAGTTAAGCAAAACAGCCTCTGTCAGCTCAGCAGGCTAGAAATTTGCCTCAGCTGCGGGTGGGTGACTCTGCTGTGGCCATTTGTTGTACCTCAGATTACACACCATGTACCTCATCCCTGTGGTGTTAAAACATGCAGCCACTGTGGGCCAGGGGTTATCCACGTCCTCTGCAATTGTTGGGGGCCCCTTAGTGGGCAAGGGAGAACAACTGTTGTTGGTCCTGGAAGAGGAAACAATGGAAGGCTTCCCATTTTGTCAGACTGTTGTGCCCATCCCTAGTGGTGTTGGTGCTGCCATTAATGACACTGCTGGTCCCATTTTACCTGCCAAAATGAAGCAGAAAACTACTTGTACAGGAGGTAGCCTGCTGTGTCTGGTTCAGGGTTTAATTAATGGGATTGATCCTTCTTTTAAGGTAGTTTTTGAGAAACGAAAGGGGAATACTTCCTTTCTGGAAAGATTCAAGATTCTGAATCTGTACAGGAGAATGAAAGGACAGATCCAGGGTTTTCTCATACATCTGATTCAAACTCAGAGCAGAGATTCTGATTCTCTCTCTGACTGTTTCTAGAATGCGCCAGTGTTTCCAGTGGGAGAACACTGAGGTTTCTCAGTCTCTCAGGAAATACAGAATCTGCCAGTTCTATCAGTTTTGTCTCCTTTGCAGTATGCGTCACTGCCTGTAATTTTCCTGACAGCCAGCCAGCTGCACCTAAAAAGGCAGGATGTCTAAAATTCCTTGGTCTTCATTTTTTTTCACTATTCCCAAACCTGATTCAGCAGCTTTAGTTAATTCTTCTGCTACTAAACACGCAGTTAATTCCAGTCCTACTATTTCTAATAAGGATGAGAAGATTGTTGATAAGTATGGGAAAAGTGTATACTTCTGCAACTTTGATTTTCAGGATTTTAATTTGTTAGGCTCCTATATTAAGGTTTGTTCTGACTTATAAAAGTATGAACGTTTTGTCTGCAGTTTCTTCTTGTAAGGAAAAATCTGCTTTAAATTTAATTTCTTCTATTATTCATCAGTACTTATTATAGACTGTTTTGTGAGATGCTGTTGATGTCCTTCCATTTCACTGTTGCAGTATTCCTTACAAATACGGATCTCCTGCCAAGGGCGTCCAGACATCTGACCAGTATACCAAAGCCTTTAGGTTGTTAAGGGTGCGCCGTATGTCTCACACATGCTCCCTGCTTACAGTGTAGGGCATAAAGGTAACGTATGGATGTACAATCCTCAGAACTTTGCTGCCAGTCCAAACACCATCTTCAATTGTCATTCTGAATGATCACTTTGTTTCCTGGTTCATCAAGCCATTTTCAAATAAGTGCCTCATTAGGGTTTTATCTTTTTTCCTTTGTTGATTGTGGGGTTCATGTCATCCCAAAAGGGTAAATGCCAGTGCAAGAGACAGATTCCCCATAAAGACGGTTAGTGAATAGTGTTTATTTTGTCTAGGTGCTTCCCACATTCCTTCTCCATTAGACTGTGGTTCTGAGAAAGAGGAGTCCACTAGTCCTGACTCTCCTTTTGAGGAGATTTCCTTTAAGGACACAATTTCCAGAACAATGCAATTTTTCAAATGGGATTGTGCCCAGGCGCTGGAGGTTCAGAAGCGGTATTATGAGCTTTTGTAGATGGACTCTCCTAAACCTGCTGTTCCTTCTTTTCTGGCCGCCTTGCTGGATGCTTTTTCTACTGCATCTTAGTCTTCTGATTCTCAGCCCCCTGCTCCCAAAAAAACTGATAGATTTTATTTGGTGCCTGATGTTTGCAAGTTCCTTTATAAGTTTCCATCAGCTGACCCTTCTATGGTGTCTGTGGCATCTGACAAACCATCAAAGTTGCTTCCATCTGATAAAGGCAGTAGAACTATGGAATGACTGGGTAAGAAGGTTTATACCTCAGCTACCCTCACTTTTTTCTCAGGCTTGTCAGGTTATTTCTGACCTCCTTGACTCTGAGGGGAAGATTTCTGGTATGTACTTGTAGCTTTCTTTTCAGGTGACTCGTCACTCCATTAAATGCAGTTATGATGCAGCAGATGCCTCCTCTAGGGTTGCTGCTTTTTGCTATATGATGAGATATTCCTGGCTTCAGCTTCAACCTTTTCATGATGATATTATGGCTAAGTTGATGGATGTTCCTATGGATAACAAGCATTTGTTTGCTGCTGGGACTGATTTGTTCAAGTCTCTACAGGAAAAGAGTAAGGCCTTACAAGATCTAAAACATATCTTTGTTTCTCCTGTACCTAAATTCCAAGGGAATGACCTTAACCTGGCGTTTGTTAATAGGCAGTTTTGCCCTCCCCCAAAGTTAAGAAGGGTGGGCGAAGGGCTTCTCCTGATAAGGCTACCCAGACTCCTGTAGCTCAGAAATCTCCTTTTCCTGATAAACCAGGTGCTTTCTGACTGTACCAGATAAGCCAAAAGTGTATTCCAGTAGGTTAAAATCCACAATCAAATACCCACATTTGATTGTGGTTTTTAACCTACTGGAGTAAATGGCTTTGTGTGTGTTACAGTAATTTAACTGTGGATTTATTTGTGAGAAACGAACGGCCTTTTTGTACAGCATATTATTGTGGTCCCTTGCTCTGCTTGTACCCCTTGCTTTTCTGACTATCCTGTACTTCTCAGCCACATTCCTCTTTCTGTTCATCTTTTCCTGTCTCTTCCTGTTTGGTTAAAGATTACTCAAGATACCTGGGTTCTTTCTATCATTTGTCAAGGGTAAGACATAGTCTGGAAATCTCTTCCCCTTTTTATGGGTATTCCTCATCCCCCTCTGGTACAATTAACTTTTTTTCCAGGGGTGCTTCAGGGCTTCTTGACTCTGGGAACTACTCACTAAGTTCCAGTTTCCCAAAGGGGGAAGGGGTTTTATACCAAGAATGTTCTTTGCTCCCATTAAAGAGGGAACTTGGAGACCCATTCTGGATCTTTCTCACCTAAACACCTTTCTAAACGTCACTTACTTACGGATGTTGTCCCTTCAGAGTTTGTTTCCTCAGGCTTTTCTAGTTTCTCTGGATCTCAAGAATGCACATCTTCATATCCCTAATCATTCCCTTTTCAGACCGTTTTTGTTTCTCTGTTGCTTACTGGCATTTTCAGTTCTCTGCTTTGCCCTTTCTGCTGCCCAAAGGGTGTTTACCGAATGTCTCCCTTCTGTTATTGCTTTTTTGCAGGCTAAAGGAGTTGCAGGTCTTTCCCAACTTAGATGACCTATGTTTTCAGGCATCCACTCCAGAGATCCTACTGCAACATCTTCATTTTGCCATTTCCCTCCTATAAAGCCTGGGATTCATTATAAATTTCCAAAAGTCTTTCCTGACTCATTCACAAGATCATGTGGTTATGGGATGCAGGATCCAGACTGTTCCCATAATGGCATCCTCGCCTCCTCCCAAGGCCTTAACTCTCATTGCCTAATCCCTTCTTCCTCTGGCCTCATTTTCAGCCAGGGAATTTCTGAGAGCTCTGTGCTTCATGGCCTCCACATTTTCTATGCTTCCTGTAGCCAAACTCCATATGAGAAAGCTTCAGTGGATTCTAAACTCAGTTTGGCTTCAGCACTGTCATCCTCTAGATTTATTGTCCATTTTCTTCCATGCCTCAAGCTGGAAATTCAGTGGTGGATTCAGCAGTTACTCATTCCAGGGTTTCCTTTTCAACCTCCACTCTCCTCTCAGGAGCTGTTCACAAATGCTTCAGATGTGGGATGGGGGGCTTCCTAAAGTGCAGGGCCTCTGGTCACTTCAACAAAAAAAAAAGACCACATCAGTGTCAGATGAAAGCTCTTATGTGGGCTCTTGAATCAGTTATGTGGTATGTCAACAAGCAGGGGGGGGGGGGGGGCAAGATCTCGTCTCCTGTGCAGGTTAGCACTTTGTGTGGGAGCTAGCTATCCAGTGTCAAGTGACACTTCAGAATATTGTGGCAGATGCTAAGCGCAGGTCCATATAATCCCACGAGTGGATGCTTCACTGGGATGTGTTTCTGGACATTGTCCAGAGGTGGGGTGGTACTCGAGTAGATCTGTTTGCTTCCATCTGAATAGACAACTTCCTCTTTGTTGTGCCAGAGCCCCATGCCCTCTGGTCTGGAAGATAGATGCCGTTTCTTTTTCCTAGAAGGGGATGTTTCTTTATGCTTTCCTTCCCCTTCCTCTCATTCCAAAAGTTCTGTTCAAGATAACAGGATGCTCCCAAAATCTTGCTGGTAGCTCCCTTTTATCCCAGACAGCATTGGTTACCTCTTCTGCATTTAGCCAAGAGCAGTCATCACAAGTTACTTCACAGGATGGACCTGCACACGCAAGACAAGGGAGCTCTCATCCATCCTCATCTGTCGACTTTTCAGCTGATGCTGAGAGTGATTAGATCTTGATTCCATATAGACACCTTTTTTCTGTGGATGTGCTTGGGGTCCTGCAGGAGGCCAGGAAACCCACTACTAGGAAATCCTACTTATCCAGATGGAAGAGGTTTTCTACTTGTTGTCATTCTCGTAACCTAGATCCATTTTCTGTGAATGTTCCCTTGTTTCTCTCTTCTGTATGAATTGCTCAGTGCTGGGTTGGCATATTCTTTGTTAAGGCTCACTTGCCAGCTATTTCTGCTCATCTGCCCTTAGAACTTACATTAGCCTTAAGATTTAAAGTTAAAGAATTTCTTAAAGGTGTCCTTCATATTAGACCTCCCAGGAAACCTGTCCCTCCTTCATGGGACCTTAATTTTGTTTTGGAGAAATTGACTCAGGCTCCTTTTGAGCCTGCGGTTTCAGCTTCCTTGTAGCATTGCTCTTGAAAGAATGTTTTTTTGTTGGCCCTTACTGAGCTTCAAGCCCTTATGGCTGTTTCTCCTTTTTTAGTTTTCCATAAGGACAGGGTGTCCCTTCATACTAATCCTCCTTTTATCTCAAAGTGGTGAATCAAGTCTATTCTTTTGCCTACTTTTTCCCTTCTCCACAGTCTGCTAGTGAGAAGGTTTTGCACAGTTTAGATGTGCATAGACAACTCAGATTTTATTTGGATAAGACCAAAGCTTTTCGCAAATTTGAACAGCTTTTTGTTTCATTTCATCCTAAGTCTTTGGGATTGGCTGTTTCCAAGCAAACTGTTTCTTCTTGGATATCTAAACCATTTATTTTTGTTATTCCTTTCATGGCAAGAAACTTCTGTTTTTGGTTAAAACTCATTCTACTAGGGCTATGGCTTCTTTGGTGCATTTTTTTCAATGGTTTAGCTTACTAACTCTATTCTTGAGGGAGCTAACTGGACTGCTGTGCATACTTTTACCAAGCACTATAAGTTGGATGCGATATCCAAAGCTAGAGCTGGTTTTGTTAGGGCCATCCTTCATGGGTTCATGGAGGGCTCGGCTGGTGGTACCTCCTCTGTCCTCCCTCTTCTCTTCATGAGCTTTTGCACACTCTCCCTATTGTAAGAAATACTGCAGCAGTGAAATGGAAGGACATAGTACAGTTGTGTAAAATATTACCATAATAGTAGATGTAATTTTCACTGTTGCAGTATTCAATCCCTCCCTCCTCACCCTGGTTCCTTTCACTTCTGGATATGCCTGGTGCCTCTCTAATCCTTAGACTGGCTTTTCTACTGGGGTTCTCAGTTCTGAGGATGGTTCATCTGGATGTCGCCTTTATGTCCTATGTTGTATGTGGGGACTATAGGTGTGTGATGTATGGCGTACACTTAGCAAGCTAAAGGCTTTGGTATATGGGCTGGACGTCAGGCCGCCCTTGGCAGGGGATCCCTATTGTAAGGAATATTGCAACAGTGAAGAGAAGGACATCTACCATTATGGTAAGATTTTACACAAAGGTATGATCCTTCAAGTGCTATGGTCACTGGTACTGTTTTAAGGAGGTTTGCATGACGGCTTTCTTGAAACCTCACAGATGATGATAAAAGTGAGATTTTAAATTCTCTCTTGTTCAGAGATTCAGATTTTGCCCCCTGTACTGCCCCATTTCCAAATGGGAAAGGGGCTTTATTCAGTGATGTTTTTAATGCCAAAGAAAATGCTTTGAGACATTTCTGATCTTTATTTCCTGAACCTGTTTGTGATGGTGCCCAAATTCAAAACTTACTTCACAACCTGTTTGCCTCCTCTTCTTCTTTCAAGTTTCCTGGTAACACTAGATTTAAAATATGTTTATTAGATCCCTATTCATCCAGCTCTCAGGCATTTCTTAATGTTTTATATGTCTAGATCGCATTATCAGTTCTCTGCCTTACCCTTTGGACTGTCTACTATACCGGAAGTGTTCAGTGTCCAGCTCCAGGTATAGCTCATTGCAGGCTATAGGGTATCTGCATTTTTCCGTATTTACCTTAAAACAAAAAGACCAGTAGACAAAATCACTGATGTGAAGTTGTTCTATCTCGCCGTTCATTCTTTACTGATGGGTTCGGAGCTGATCCCTCGGCTCCGACACGGCCAATTGCAAAGCTCGAGGTCTTCAAATAGCTTGAGGCCAAATCCCTATCCCATGATGCACTTGTGAATTACCCCAGATCTAGTTTGCTGCTGCAACAGATCGGAGGTTCTGATTTAGCTCAGGCCAGATAAGCAAAATTTTCTTTAAAAATCTTCTCTAAAAGTTTTTTGATAGATAATAATAGTTAGTCAACATTGTTTATAAAGCTCTTATAGCTTTGAGTCTGTTCTCCCTTCCCATTTACTGTTTTTCTTATATTTGTAGTTGTCCTCTTTTAGGCCTAGTTAGTAGTGGTTCTAGGTGTGGTCTGTCTAGCCTTTGAGTTTTATATAAGGCGTGTGCAGTAAACCTTTGTTGTATAGATACGCTTATTGCCTTGCTGTGTTATTTAGTGACACTTGTCACTTTTTCTTAGTTGTATTTTTCTGAGTTGTGTGTGGTCCATCTTACCTTCTGTACCTATATAGGCTTAGTAGCTTACTTATTAGATAAGGTTGTTCTTTATCAGCAGCTATCTTGTGTTTTTTTTTTTTGCATAGTCTGCTTGTGTGGTATCACATTTTGTGTGTGTGTTTAGCCTGCTTTTATTAAGGCTTGCCTGTATTTTGCTATTGAGAAAATTTACTGTTGTAGTTTTTGATGTGATAACAGTAAATATTTTCTCTCTCTACTATGGCTGATCAAGATAACCACCCCAAATCTGGGTTCAAAAAGTGCCCAAAGTGTGGCCAGAAAATGTCAGTCGCAGACAGCCACGTCAACTGTTATCGTCTAGGGGCTCTGCATTTGCAAGACAGTTGTGCCATTTGTCATTCCTTCTCCTCTAGGGTCGTGCAGGAAAGGAAGAGGAAACTAATCGATAGAGGCTTGTTGAAGCTTTCTTTTCAGGAAGCTTTGAGTGACCAGGATGGTACCAGTCGGTCTTCAAAGTCTTCCAAGACTTCGGACTCAAAATCGAAGAAGTCATCGACTTCGGCTCCACTGCCTTCGGAGCCAGCAGTCTTTTCCTTTCAGAGACGGTCCCCAATCTTGGAACCGGGCTCTGAAGAGTCCTATTCTCCAGTTGGTACCACCCTCAGTACAATCGTCTCGATCTTCTATCAGCCTGTCTGATCTGGATTTGAATCATGTGGTACAAAAGCTGTTGCCGGCACCAGCATTAGCCAAAATGATATCGGCTTCGACACAAATAGCTTCGGAGCCGAAGACCATTGCCTGGACTATGACTATTCCTCCTCCGAGCCATACTGGTCCTTTGAAGCCAGAGGAGGCAGACCAGATGTTATTGGAACCCTTGGAGACAACGCCTGCCCCAGGGTCTTCGGCTCCGTGTACTCTGATGTCCAAAGTGCCTATCAAGGACTCTACAAGCCGACACTCTCTGGTCTGATCCGGGGAGGACAGTCAAACCGACTTGTCGGTTCTGACTGTGCCTCTCGGGGCCTCGGCTCAGATGAGCTCGGCTTCTACCTCAGGCTCTGAGCCCACTGTCCCGGTGCCCGGGGCTGTTGACTGTTTCCTTGGATCCGTCGGCTCCCCCACATCGGAGCAGAGGTGCATTCGATGCCATGAGGAAAGTCAGGTCTCCCAAGGCATCCTCAACCTCCGGTCTGCCCTCCTCCTCCCCAAAAGTGTCTGTGTCTGCTTCTGCATCACACGTCCTCCCTAAAGGTGACTGTCTACTTCTGCATCACACGTCCTGACCCAAGCGTAGAGACCCAGAGCCTCAGGAAGCCCCAATGGGTAGCCCCTGCTCTTTCGAGACCTCTTCAGAATCCCCCAATGATGAGGTTCCTAGGAAGAAAGTGTGCAAGAGGAAGCACCTAGACTCCCCGCAGGAGTCTCTCTCATCGGATACTGACTTAGATGAGTCAGAAGGGTCCCCTCGGTCCCCCTCTGAGGATGTCTCATTCGCTGAGATACTTGAGATCCTTAGGCATTCCAAAAACCCTACTGAGGATGAGTCAGTTCTCCTGAGGGCTGTCTGGTCTCAGCCCTCCACCTCTTGGGTGACTCCACCCTTCAAATAGTTGATGCAGCTAGTCTCACAAAGGGCATGGGAGTCTCCGGATACTATGAACCCTGTTCTAGGAGTCCTAATAAATTTATTTCTGCCCCACTGGACAAAACATATTTAACTAAAGGTGTTCCAGTTGATGCCATGGTAGTGGCGGTGGCCACCAAGAAGGAAATGTCTGAGACTTCCTCGTCTATCCATCCTCCTAACAGAGATTTCAGGATTATGGATAGATATGGGAAGTGCATGTTCAGTTCAGCGACCTTTGCTCTCTGTTCGCTGAACTACTTAACCCATTTCACTAGATTACAAAGAGATCTCCTTAAGGAGTTTGGTGACACTCTTCTGGGTACAGTGGCTGCGGGAGCCGCCGGCAAAGTTTCTGCCCAGCTTGCTACCAAAAATTGTATTGTAAACTCATACATGCATCTCATATCCTATGCAGCTGATGGAACGAGTAGGGCAGTGGGTACAGGAATCGCTCTTAGGAGACATTCCTGGATGCGCTTGTGTTCCTTTAATAGAGCCCTTCAAGTCATCCTTCGTGAACACTCCCTTTGATGGCTCGTCCTTTTTCGGGCCTAAAGTGAAGGAAACCTTAACCAGGTGTGAACTGGATGGAAAGACTCTCTGCCGTCGGGGTTCGTTTTTCCACCCCTACCCGACCCTATCTCCAAGGTCATCAGAGAGGAAATATGTGGTTCCGAAAATCCCAAGGAGCCTTTCAGGACACACGTGGTGAACCCCCCTCCAGGGGCAGAGGAGAGTGGGTAATAATGGAAGACGCCACCCTCGTGGCAGAGGGGGGTCTGCAACACCAGGGTGACAAAGATCACTTCTCTGGGAAGCCTTACCAGTGCTCCTGAGAGGAGGCCCGACTGTCCTGCTCTGGAAGCATTCAGGGGTCGCTTGTCTTTGTACCCAGATGCCTGGCTCAAAATAGCAAAAGACAGCTGGGTACAAAGTATCATTTCCAGAGGGTATTTCATTCCTTTCGCCACACCCCCTCCAATCGTAAGAAAAATCCTGGACATTCCACCCAGTTACAGGGAACAGACAACTACAGAGGTCCAAATGTTGCTAGCGAAAAGTCATCCAACCCAGTCCCAGTAGACCAAATAGGATCCGGAACTTACTCAAGATTCTTTTTGGTTCCAAAGAAAATGGGTGACTGGAAACCCATATTGGACCTCAGTAGACTGAACCAATACGTAAAGAAGTAGTTTTGGATGGTCACGCTTCAGTCTATACTTCTCTTTTTAGGGAAAGACAATTGGATGTGCTCAATTGATCTCAAGGATGTTTACTACCACATAAAAATGGCCATACCATCCAGGGATACCCTGTGCTTCCGTCTGGGAGCCAATCGCTACCAGTTTCGAGCCCTGCCCTTCGGTCTCACTACAGCCCCCAGAGTGTTCACCAAATGCATGGCAGTGGGTCACTGCTCACCTGAGACGTCTAGGATTCCAGGTGTTTCCATACCTAAACAATTGGCTCCTTACCGCCACCACCAGGTATCAACTCATTCAGGCCAGGGAGTCCTCTCTGTCACTCTGCATTCATCTCAGAAAAATCTACCTTGTCGCCATCGCAGCATATCATTTTTATCAGGGCAGAGTTGGACACCACCACCACGACCACTCTTAAGACTTCCATTGGAAAGAGTCGTTCTCATTCGTCAACATGTCATCATCCTGTTATCAAAACACAAAGCACCAGCATCAGAAGTTTTGAAAGTATTAGGCATGATGGCAGCAGCAATTCTAGCAATACCACTAGCTCGGATGCACATGAGGGTTCTTCAATGGCTGTTGTTCACTCAATGGTCTTACCAAAAGCTACCCATAAATCACACTATTAATGATCACAAATTCTTGCAAGAAGGACCTTCAGTGGTGGTTGACCTCGCTTCATCACGATAGAATGCCCATTTGTGCTACCCCCTCCAGCAGCCACTGTGACCATGGACGCTTCCCTGATTGAGGAGGGGGGGGCATTTTCAGGGAAAGACTACCCAAGGCACATGGACCGACCAAGAGAGACATCTGAATATCAATGTCCTAGAGATGAGAGCAGTACTTTTAGCATTGCAGTACTTTCAGGACTCTCTTCCTTTGGGTACGATTGCGATTCAGACAGACCAGACAACATGTCAGTGGTCTGGTATTTGAGCAAACAAGAGGAGGAACCAGGTCTTACCCCCTTTGTCAAGAGGCTCTGAGTTTGGCAGTGGGCTGTTTCCACCCAGCGCTTTCTGTTGGCAATGCACATCCTGGGGAGATCCATCGTGATAAGACAAACTGTGCAGGGCGATATTGTTGCCCCACAAGTGGTCCCTCAAGAAAGAAGTTGCAGACAGGATATTCCTCAGGTGGGGCCAGCCTTGCTGCGACCTTTTTGCCAGTCACATGAACACGAAATGCCGAAGTTACTTTGTCCTGATTCCCCCTCTGGGGGAAGCCTCAAGGGACGCACTCGCACACGATTGGCCTCCGGGTCTCCACTATGCATTTCCACCAATCCCATTGATACCCACATTTCTACAGAAAGCAGAATCCCTGGGAAGGACCATCATTCTTATAGCCCCTCACTGGCCTCATCAGATTTGGTTTCCCTTCCTTCAACTTCATCTGGTGGAGGATCATTGAATCCTGGACCCAGTTCCAGACCTTCTTACACATCCGTCGGGGGATCTTCATCCTTCTTTGCAGTCCCTGAAGCTGACAGCTTGGCTGCCCAGTTCCCATCATAGCCAGGTTCCATAACCTTTCCAGTGAGACAAAACAGATCATTTTGTCTTCTCATAAATCTCCAGTGAGACAAAACAGATCATTTTGTCTTCTCATAAATCTTCTACCAGAAAGCTATATCTGAGCAAATGGAAGAAATTCTCTATATGGGCCTCTAAAAATAATATTGATCCTTACCAAGCTCCTATGGCTTCCATATTAGAATTCTTTCTGTGATTTTCAATAAAGGAGCTGCAGCAGCAACAGTTCGGGTTCAGTTGGCTGCTATCTCTAATTTTCATCTTGGATTTGAAGGTTTGAATATCATGTTTCACAAGTTATTCAAAGCATTTCTTAAGGCAACTTTTCATATTAGGCCACCTGTGAAATCTCCCTATTCTCCATGGAATCTAAATTTTATGTTCTCACATTTAATTCTTCTGCCATTTGAACCAGCTTCATCTTGTGAGCTCAAATTTTTGTCTTGAAAGACCATTTTTCTGGTAGCTATCACTTCTGCTCGCAGAGTGTCAGAGCTTCAGGCTTTATCCATCAAGCCTCCCTATTTGATATTTCATGCTGACGGAGTTTCACTTAGAACAAATACCTCATTCTTGCCCAAACTTTGCACCGAAACCAATCTTAACCAAGTTATTGATTTGCCAGTTTTCTTCCCCAATCATTCTAACAATTTAGAGTATATGCTGCACAAACTTGATGTTCACAGAGAGCTCAGATTTTATTTGGATAGAACAAAAGATTTCAGGAAATCAGACCAGCTTTTTGTTTTTTTCACACACCAGAAAAGGGAGACCTATGGCTAAAACAACACTGTCTAAATGGTTATCTGATTGTATCACTTTTGGCTATTCAGCTGCCAATATGCCTTTACAACACAAGATTAAAGCTCACTCACCCAGAGTAGTTTCTATATCATCTGCCTTTTCTGCCAGACTTCCCATTGACAACATTTGTGCAGCAGCCACTTGGTCAAAACCTCATACCTTTATCACTCATCACAAAGTTGAAAAGTTCTCCAGAGACAGGTCCTGCTTTGGATCCACAGTCCTGAGAAATATACTCCCGTGAGCCACCTGAGGTAGATGGTGCTTGGAACACTACCCATCAGTAAAGAATGAACGGCGAGATAGAACAACTTCACATAAAAAAGTTATGTACTTACCATAATGTTCCATGTGAGTTGTTCATCTCGCCTTCATTCTTACATCCCTCCCTCCTTCCCCCTCTTGGGTTGATTGATGACCGAGATGTTGGCTCCATCCTTGTTACTCAAACCTTCTCTAGGAATACAACAATGACCTATGGAATTTAATATACCAGCAAACGAGATCTGAGGTAATTCACAGGTGCATCATGGAATAGGAACTTGGCCTTGAGCTATTTGAAGACCTCGAGCTTTTCAACTGGCAGTGTCGGAGCCGAGGGATCGGTAAAGAATGAAGGCGAGATGAACAACTCACATGGAACGTTATGGTAAGTACATAACTTCTTTTTTATTCTCAGATATCTCCGCACAAATGCCTTCAAGGAGTAAAATACATCTAAATTTCCCTGCCTATATATACACTCTATACAAACCCATTAACACTCATGTATTTTATTTTACTCCTTGAAGGCATTTGTGCCGATACATCGGAGAATAAACAGTGATTTTTGGATACTGGCAACTTGTTTATCTTTGCAGAGTCTTTTAAAAATGTGTCTGGACACACACTCTTGATTGAGAGATCTCTTAAACAAGCTGGAATTCCAAGAGAACATTCAAAATCCTTTCTTGACTCCTCCTGACAAGATTGTTTCTAGGATGCCAACTAGACACCACAGTTCAAAGAGCTTTTTTTCCACAGGAAAAATAGATCTATATCTACATCTATTTATATGGTTTTCCACTCAAACTTCAGTTACCGTGAGGGAATAACTCATGATTTGGGGTTTGATAACTTCTATGATTTTCATGACACCCCTGGCAAGACATGACATGAGAAAGATGCAGTGATATCTGAAGTAATCTGTGGTCCTAGCACCAACAGAAGAGAAATCACTTTGTGGAGACGACAGATATCCCTAAATCCAGGTTTCCCTTTCTCCCTCTGTGCTCCAAAGCAGTCAGACATCACTGACACCCCACTTTGCTTGGGGAGCAGTTTCAGGAGGGATGAAAGTGCAAGGTGTGTGGGACACCAAGGACAGGCACAAGCATACAAATATAAGAGAGATGCTTGCCCTGATCAAGGCAGTAAAACTCTGTATCATCTTTGGTCCCCAAGATCTCTTCAGGTTGCTATGGACAGTACCACAGTCATGTGATACATCAGCAAGCAAGAGGGAATCTGGTCACATCCAGTTTTGCAGGCTTGTCATGTTAGCCGGGGATATAGCTTCACAGCACAATAGCTTTTTACAGGCATTCTACATTCTGTCAGAGCAAAACTGTGTGGTAGACAAGCTGAGCAGGACAAGGGCAGATCCTCACAAACTGAAACTAGATCGGGGGGGGGGGGGGGGGGGCTCTTCCAAAAATGATCATCTGTAGGAAGTTTCTCAAATAGATCTCTTTTCTTTCTCTCTGATCAGCTGGCAAGATTATTTTCCAGGACTCCATGTGAGGTTTGGAAGGCAGTTGCCTTTTCTTTTCCTTGGGCAAGAATGTTCCTGTATACTGTTCCACCCTTTCCATTAATTCAGATCCTTCTGCATTTGGATTCAGAAGGAATCCCCCAAGATCATTTTGGTGACTCCGTTCTGGCCCAGGCATCCATGGTTCTGTCGTATTTTGGAAGTGGACAAGGGGCATTTATTGCAAGCTTCCTCATAGACTAGATTTACTCAAAAAAAAAACAGGGATGTTTGATAACACCCAGCACCAATCAATTTCAGTTGATTGCTTGCATGATAAGGTCTTGATTCCTTTTAGGTATCTCTTTACTGGGGATGTGCAGCAGGTACAAATGTAGACAAGAAAACCTGCTAGTAGAAAGTAATATATTTGCAAATGAAAAAGATTTTCCAGTTGGTGCCATCAAAATTACTAACACCCATTCAAGGCTAGTTGTTCTCTGCTTTTACAGTACATCAGATGTGTATTTTTGTCCAGCTCAGTGCACAGGTTGTCTGATGGGACCAGATCAGACCTTGGCTGAAACTTTCAGATCCAGAGCTGTGACTTGACCCCTACCCATAATTCTCTCGACTCCAAATTAGTACGTCAGATCTCATTTGACACTTGAAGTAATCCAGGCATTTTCTATAAGGGCTCCTCTATCGTTTTCGTTCCAACATTTGAATTTGTACTTCATTAAAAATCTCCTGTCCTACTGAGACCTTCAGCTCTTCAACTTTATTTTGTTTAATTGTTAAAAATAATAATAATATAGTTGAGCTATAGAATAAAATAGGTCTCTCTTTACCCATTTTGGTATGTAGTGTTAGTTTTCCTTGTTGATACGTAGGTTTTTCTGCTGGGCATTCGTAGCTGGGCTTTTTTGTGCATGTTTAATAGTGTTCACAATTCTCTGCATGTTAATTCAATCATAATAGTATTTCTGTGTGGATGTTTTACTTAGTTGTAGTTGTTTCAGTTTCCAGGATGCTGAACAGACAGGGTTTCTAATAATGTACGGAATGCTGGCACAAAATCCCTCCACAGGATCCTCATTCCCTATATGTATATTGCTTAAGCACTTCCCACCTTGAGACAGAAAAGCTGTGTTTCTTTCGACACAAGGGCTTTCCAAACCCGCCAAGAAAAGTTAATTGTTAAAGGCCGCCTTCCTCCACAGATTAGGTCTTCTCACTAGGATGCCTTCTCTTCATCTACTGTTGCTGCATTCCCTGTTAAGAAATAGGACAAAGACTATAACAAAGACTGAGTTAAGCAAAAAGAGAAAAGCAAAATGACAGCCTGGAACAGGAGAAAAGTGGGAAAGAAAAGTTAGAAAATGTCAGGAAAAATTCTGCGGATCCCACTCTTTGGTCAGTCCAGATCCAAAAACTCCAAGGAAATCTGAGCCATCAGGATCTTGGATACAGTCTTCTTCACCTAGACTCCGATTCTGCCCAGAACCAGTGAGTCTGAGGATTCATTCTCCCATCCTGCAAAAAAAAAAAAAAAAAGTTTCAAGACCACTTTCAGTGCCTTCTGCTTTGTCATCTAGAAGCCTTGCTGAACAAGATTTCCATAGAATGATGATGATGTTCATGGGAATGCAAATCCAGCATGGAGTTCTCTCGGTACTGTCATCTCTGAATGTGCCAAATTCTGGTTCAACAACCCCTCCTGTCCTTTCTCCAGTACCAGTCTATTTTTCAGACCTGGTTATCATGCATCCAGCCTACCCTGGTGCACCTTTGTTGGAGCCAAAACGTTGGGCTGCTTCAACTCCAACAGCATCTCTATCTCTTTCAACTCTGATGCGTTCAGATTAGGGAGTCTCTGAGCCAAAGTGTCGGTGCTGGGACTCAAGGGGATGGGTCAGTTATGAGGTTTTTGGAGCAGTTTCTCCCTCTCAGAGCTGAGACCCATCAGCACTGGGCATACCTCTCAACCTCTTGAAGCAAGAAATTTAGACAAAGCCATAAATAACAGGGGACACAAATGCCCAAAAATTGGGACAAATTTTAAATATTACTCTTGCAAACTAAGAAAGTTGGTAGAATACCGTGTTTTGCATTAGCATGAATTTTATAAAGGATATGAAGTCTAAAACTCAAATGTCTGTCATTATTATCTGACTTCAATCTTCAGTGATTTGCCAAAAAACCACAATTTTTGGAGAAGCAGACTAAAAATATGAGACAAAAATCTGGGCATTCTGCAAAAATCTGAACAGTTGAGATGTATGACACTAGGAGAGCATCTTCTGTGGCCAGGGAAACCTCATTCAGGACAGATTGCGTCTTCAGCCTTCGAGGTTTATGAGAGGGTTTTGGCCATGCCCAAAGATCATGCTTCACCACTCAATTTGATTCCAGCCAAACCTTTCAGGGACTCTACTGCTGCTTATTTACTTCATCCTATCCAACAGAACAGTCTGCACCACAGGCATCTGAGACTGCTAAACTCGTGAGCTTCCAGTCTGATTCCAACCTGTCTGATCATCTGCCAGCACAGGTTCATGGGAAACAGACATGCAGACATAGTCATATAGACTCCTCTCCAGAGCCTTTCACTGAAGATAGAACGGGATGAAGGTACCCCCTTGATCCCCATCAGAAGACATCACCTTCGTGAGACCCTTTAATAGATGAAACGATGAGGGAGTTGGTCCGCAAGTAACCCTTTCCATATGAGGCCACATTCTTGAAAGCCTTTGGTTCCAGTTCAACTTCAACCTGGGTGGTACCGCCCTTTGATCCCCTTATTGGCCTCCTGGCTCAGTGGGCATGGAAGGACAACGATGTGGTTGAACCAATATCAAAGCAACCAGATAAAATCTTGGCAGCACCTACAGAAAGAAAGTATTGGAGCAAACGTCCATCAGTAGATACCATGGTGGTAGTAGCAACCACCGAGAAGGAATTATTAGAAGAAAGTTCTTCTGTCCACCTCTCCCCAATAGGAAGTCTAGGGCATTGGATAAGCTGGGCTAGTAGACATAAGCTTCAGCTACTTTTGCCCTCATATTGTTGAGCTATTTAGCTCATGTCACACACTTCCAGAGAGACTTGACCAAAGAGCTCTCCAAGTCTTATTCTGTCAGTCTGCTTGCAGATGTTCAGAAGACACCGGACTCCCAGTTCTCTTCCCTTCAGTCTAGATCAGTTGTGACCATGCATCTGCTATCTAATGCAGCTTGATGGCACAGCTAGGACAGCTGGCACCAACATTATCATGCACCGACATGCCTGGATGCACCTTTGTGATTTTGCAAAAGGCTTTAAGATGTTCTTCATTAATACACCATTTGACGGTTCCACACTTTTTGAACCAAGGGTAAAATAAACATTGACCAGGAGTCAACAAGATGGCAAAGCTGTCTCTTTGTCTGATGTGGGAATATATCTCCTTCCCACCCCACAAAGGACCTTCTCTGGAAATCTGAGGGGTGGCAAGAAGATGTGGTTACAGAAATCACAATAATGTTATCAGGACACTTCGGGGGATAGATCTTTTCTTGGTAGAGGAAGAGGCTGAGGCAGACCCCAAAGACAGGGCTGTTGTGGTCCATTCACCAAAAAGTCCTATTAGTGGTCCTGAAAGGTTACCCGGCTGCTGCACTCTGTAGGTAGTTGGGGTCACTTATACTTGCATCCACAAACATGGTAAAGCATTACTTTAGATTCTTGTGCTCAAAATTGTAGCCAGAGGCTGTTCAATTTCCTTTTCCTGTTGCCCATTAAAAATAAGAAAGTTCCCAACATTCCACCCTATCAGTGGGAACCTGCAGCAGCATAAATTTTCCAAGCTGCTAGGAGTTATCCAGCCAGTTCCCCAAGACCAAATTAGAGTCTGCAGTGTATACCAGAATTTTTTACTAGCCAAAAAAGAGAGGGGACATCAGGCCCATTCTGGATCTGAGCCATCCATCAAAATCAGTTTCTAAGACGGACAAAATTTCAGATGGTTACGATTCAGTCCATATTGTCCCTTCTGATGAAAGATGGTTGGATGTGCTCCATTGATCTCCAGGATGGCATACTATCATATAAAGGTAGAGTCTCATCCCAGAAGATTTCTTAGTTTCCATCTGGGAGCCAGTCGTTACCAATACAGAGCACTGCCCTTTAGTCTCACCACAGCCCCTAGGATGTTTACCAAAGTAATAGCATTGGTCGCAGCTCATTTATGCCTACTAGGATTCAGGTTTTCCCATATCTTAGTGAATGACTCCTTACTGCTACCCCCAAGAATCATTTAGACCTCTTGCTCCACTGAATGCAGAACTTGGGAATCGCAATAAACCTACTCGAGTCGCTTAGTTCCAACACAGTAAATAGAATTCATTGGATGCCACCTTGACACATCTTCACAAATTGCCAAATTACCAAACGCCAAAGTACTCTCCCTTCATCTCCTGGCTACACAAGTACTTCAACATCCATCACACCCAGCGAGACTAACTCTATGTGTGTTAGGTCTAATGGCTTTGGCAGTTATGCTGGTTTCATTAGCCAGATTCCACATGAGAATACTTCAATAAACTCTCTTTTCAGTGGTCAATCCATTACACACCAAGATTCACATTACTCAGATATGTAAGGATTATATTACTTGGTGGATAGTCTCCTTCAGTGGAGGCAGGTCAGACTTTTTACCTAGATGAACCACTGGCTGTTTTAAGTACAATCGCCTCCCTTCTCTGATGGGAGGGGGGGCATTAAAAAGGGAGGATGGTACAAGGGTCTTTATTTGACATTGTTAATTGGGTTAGTCCAACTGAGTCGAAGCCCTTTTTCATTGGAGGCCCGGGGAGAAAAGCTCCACAGTTACAAAATGAATGCAGAACGTAAAACTAAGGTACAGTAAATAATAAATGCATTACATAATATGAACACAAGATTAACAAACCCAGAGAATAAATGCATTCTAGCATTAGTATACAGCTTAGAACAGTTCAGGGAGAAAGTATCAAGTTATATAGGTAGAACATAAAACTAGGTATTAGATAGGAGTAAATTCATTGCACAACTTATGAGAAGGTGAGGGAGTTAGGTGAGAAGGAAGTGATGAACAAGGGGTGGTCAGTCAAGGAGGATAGTTAGTGACAGGTCCGTGTACTGCTTAGTTTTTAGCAGCAGTTTTGAAACTGTGCAGGTGATCAATATTTCTGATATCCAAAGGGAGTTTATCCCAAGATTGGACTGGGGAGTTGCTGTAAAGGTTTTGTCCCATTCTAGTGTTAGGCTTGTAGATTTGAAGAAGGTTTTGTTCTGCACTTCGTAGGGACCTTGGTGGGGAGTAGAATGGGACAACAGATGCTACATTTAGGCAGGAGGAGGGTAGATATAAAATAGAATGCATCATTTGAAGCTGAGAGAGAAGCAGAAGATGGGGAAATTCTAGCCAGTTTAACCCTTTTAAGAGCAAGACAGTGGTGTGAGTGGTAAGAAAGGTCAGCATTGAATCTAGCAACTTCATTGTAGGTAGATTCTTGCTCTCTTAAGAGAGTGGCATGAAGGTTAGTTAGAATTTGACAGCCATAAAATAGGCTAGGGAGAATGTAGGCATGGGATTGGGGAGATTCTGGTTTTATTGGACAAGAATTTCTTGTTCCTGTAGAGGAGTCCTAGTTTTTGGTGTTTTTTCTTAATGTTGTTGAGAACATGCAAATCAAGTTTGAGATTGTCGATGATGACTGTCCGTAGTTTAGTGTGCGATTCCACGGAGATAGGAGTGTTATTGAGGGATGAGACTGAGAAGGAAGTTTTAAGATGGTTCATAGTTTTGGGAACAAAAGGCAGGAGTTTAGTCTTTTTAGGATTTAGAATTAGTTTGTTCTTGGTGAGCCAGTTTTCAATGGATGAGAAAATTCTGTCTCTATCTTTGTCAGAGAGGGAATCGGCTATGGTGATAAGTGTGGAGTCATCAGCATATTGCACAAGTGATGACTGTGATTAGAAAGTGGACAGAAGGTTGGTAAAGATATTAAATAGTAATGGGCCAAGAAACGATCCTTGAGGTACACCCATTTTGACAGGCAGAACAAGAGACATGACCGCCTTTTAACAGAATGAAATCGGTCATTGAGGTAGCTGGTGAACCAGGACATAGTGGAAGTGGATAAGTTTAGTTCAGAGAGTTTGTTCAGGAGGAAGCAGTGGGAGATGGTGTCAAATGCCTTGGAGAGATCGAGAAATAGGCATGAGACTTGTTTGTTTTGGTCTCTTGCTCAAGATATGGTGTTTACGAAGGAAATTACAGTAGATTCGCTATGCTTAGGGAGAAAGTCATGTTGTGTGGGTGTAAGTAGGTTCTCTTGTAGGAGGAAGTGAAGGATTTGTTTGTGTACACATTTCTCTCGACTTTTAGAGAGAGGGGATAGGATGGCAATATGCCTGAAGTTGGCAAGTTCGGCGAAGTTTCCTCCCTTGTGGATGGGTAAGGTGTTGAATTGTTTCCAAATTCTGGATACTTTAGATTCATTAATGGAATGGTTGATAAGTATGGAGATGGGGTGGGCGAGAGTGTTTGCAGCGTTCTGTAGTAAGAATTGGGGTAGATTATCAATGGAGGAGGAGGAAGGTTTGAGCTTTATAAGCAAGGATTTAATGTAGCTGGTAGATAGGTTTTCAATGAAAAGGCCAGAGAGGGGTTAGGGGGCGTGGGAGTTTCAGGGTGGATGTTGACATTTGGGTTGGAGTTGGTTTGGCATGTTAATTTGCTGATATTGTTGATTTGAAATAAGAGTTGAAATTGGTAGCATTTTCAAGGGGTGAGCTACTGGGGCATGGTTGGGAGGAGGAAGGGGTTACATGGATGTAGAATTTGGTTGATGGCATGCCAGAATTTCTTTGGGTTAGTTAAGTGTGCAGTTGGAGGCTAGTTATAGAAGTTGTTCTTGTCATTATAGATGGATTTTGTAGTAAGGCTGCGGAGTTCATTATAGTGCTGTAGCTGAGAGGGGAGTTTGGTTTTGGACCAGAGTTTCCAGGCTTTGTCTCCTTTTTTGCATTAAGGAGTGAGGTTGTATGGATAAGCCAAGGGGATACGATAAGATTTGACTGACAAGTGCACAAGGGGACGAGGGAGTGGAGTATGTTAAGGAATATTGGACACATCTGGAGGCCAGTGTTCACATTAGTGCCTTGGAGATGAGGGCAGTCTTCCAGCATCACTGGCATTTCAGGACTCCCTCCCCCAAAGGTGTGATTTCCATCCAGACAAACAACGTGGGAGTAGTCTGGTACACCAACAAACGGATAGGAACCTGCACTTACCCTCTTTAAGAAGCCATTAAAGTATGTCAGTGGGTGATGTCTTCAAAACAGATAAACAGATTTCTGATAGCAATGCACATCTCAGGAACATCTAATGTATTGGTGGACAGATTGAGCAGAATCATCTTAATGCCTCAGAAGTGATCACTTAATCCAGCAGTAGCAACTTTAATTTTCAGCAACTGGGGCCAACCTTGCTGCAACCTCTCTGCATCTTACACGAACAAATGATGCAGTAGTTACATTCCCCTTATACCCCCATAGGGGCAGTAATAGAGGGATGATGTATTCCCCAAATGGCCCCGGGTCTCCTTCATGCATTTCCCCCTTTGCCTCTAATGAACAGTTTTATCCAGAAGGTTAGAAGGTGCAAGATCAGTGTGATCCTCTTTGCTCCTTTCTAACACGACAAATCTGGCTCTCCTTCCTACGATCTTATCTACTACACCCACCTTGGATGTTGGATCAATATCTATATCATTTGATTAACCTGGCTGGATTGCCTCTTTTGAATCAAAAGCCCATGAAGCTAACCACTTAGTCCCTCCAGTTTTGACTGTAACCAGAGATGCCAGGCTGCCACCTTCAGTTTTCAGATTCTGGGCTTCTCAAAAACATTCCACAAAAAAAGATTTAACCAAGCAAGTGGAAAAGATTTTCCTTTTTGGCTATGTCGAAAAGCATAGACCCTTTTCATCCCCCATTTATTTTATATTGGAATTGCCTGAATTTTTCAACAGCGGCTCTAGTTTCTCCACTATCAAGATTCAAGTGATTGTAATTTCTAATTTCCACATAGGTCAGAATGACACCACCATAGCTTCTCTAAAAGTCTCCAAAGCCTTTCTGAGGGGAGCATTCCCGCATCCTCCAATCAGAGGCCCAGTATCACCATGAGATATCACTATTTTGCTCCAAGCATTAACTCAATCCCCTTTGGACCAGTTGCATCAGTAGACTTGACTTTTCCCATTTGGAAGATAATTTTTCTTGAGGCTGTGACATCAGCCAGACTAAGCTGATTTCAAAATTTACCTGAGGATGTACTGCGGTGGTGGTGCTGCAGTAGCATTGTCGCCTCATAGCAAGACGTTGTCCCGTTCGATTCTCAGCTAGAGCGTCTTCTGTGTGGAGCCATACGTGAATGGGGTGTGCCTTCGTTGAAGGTTGTGCGTCAGGGCTGGTTAACCCGGTATGTAAAAATCCACTACCAATCATTAGCGGACCAGAGTTCCGCTGTGGCTACCCCTAACCGGGAAAAGCCGAAAGACGCAAACAAACCTGAGGATGTAAATGCTGAAAATTTGATTTCTCCTTTTGATAAGATGATTGCTGTGGGGCTTATCTGCTGCTGAGGTTCAGAAAAAGTGTGATAGAGGAGAAGCTGATTCAAGGGACAGCCCAGATGCTTCAGACTGCCTTCTCCAAATTTGTTATTGGTTTCATCCCTAACTCGGGGTCTTTTTATAAAAAGTAAAATAAACAGATTTGGAAAGCTTCTGGCAAGCAGATGTTAAATAAATATAGAAACTGGACAGCATTTCTCAGGCTTCTCACGGTACATTCCTTACACCAGTTCAATTTCAGAACTACCCCACCTTCCGAAGTGTTTTTTTTTTTTTTTTTTTTTTTTTTTTTTTTACACAAAGCCAACTTCTGTTCATAAGCTCTGTGCATTTAATATAGAAAGAATGGCCGAGACCTGCTTTTCAGCATCATCAGATTGGAATGATCCATTATAACCAATTTTAAAAACCACTGATCCCCCTCCCCCTTTTTTTTAAATTAAGGAGGGCATATAATGCATTGAGTGTTGGTGATATATGAATGTTTGTTTGAAAATGGACAGTCCTACAAGGAGTGTTAACAAAATTGAGCATGAAGAACCCATCTTGGTGTCTTGTCTCAATCCAGTTGTGATGTGCGCAAAATGGAAAGGCCCTATAGAGGATCATTCTAAAAGTAAATCACAAAATGTAGGTGTATCCACCTTTTCTGTTATGCTGTCCTGTTTAGATTTTATATTAGTTGTGTTCATATCCCTATGAAGACCTGCTTTGGTCTTGTGCCAGCATTGTGTGGGACTTGAGTTACTCCACAAATCACTAATGTATAGCTAGTGCTGCTAGAAGTCTTTTTTTTCGGTGTTCTGTAGTGACTTGCACTTTTGTCAAGAGGATGGCAAATCTGGGATTTTTGAAAGAGTAGAACAAGAGCTCATTAAGAGCCATGCTGAGGCACTCTTAAATTACACAGCAAAAGAATGGCACTTTAGCCTAGACAAAACAAACATACTTGAGCAGTCTAAAAATTGCATACAAAAGAGTGATCTTTTTAGATAGTCTAAGAAGACTGAATAAGACAAACTTTTTTTTTTTTGCAGGAGGGCAAGCTCCCTGCAACCCTGTTACATCCCCTGCTAATTATACCAACTCAGAGATTGCACAGCAGCAAGGTGAGGGCAAATTCTGAAACCCTGCTGTACTGCAATCTTGCATGCAAAGCAGCCAGCAGGCTGAAAAAGCAGTCTGTATGAGTGCGCAGTCTTAAAGACTGCACCCATATATAATACATACACAGGGACAAACTCTATCCCAGGAAACCAGCTTGATCATTTTCTTTCCCTGAAGCCCACCTGCTTCATCCCCCAATAAAATGCACTTCATAAACTTAAACTGTCTTTGAAGTGAAGCACAGTAATCGTGTATTTTAACTTGCTGTGCACAGACGCATACACTGCACACTTTCTCAGACGTGCCATATGTCAGTGATTTATTCAGCAGTATTGGAATAAATGTCCTGGTTTTGCATACACGGCCTACCTCCCACCCAGAAAATAGCCACCTACTTGTGATACAAGTGACCAGACCACTTAACTTTTTAGGTCCAGTTGGAGATGAAGCCAAAAAATTGTGTTGGTATAGAAAGGCTCAAAATCAGTGAGAGTGCTTAACCATTGCTCTTACATACTGAAAAACTTGCTAGAATAACAGGATGTGCAGTAGCATGCAGTTTGTAAAGGGTATGAAGTCTGGAACACAAATCTTCCATTAGTAACTACAGCTGTCCTTCTATATCACTGTTGCAGTATTTTTTCTCCTTGGGGATTTCCTGCCAAGGATAATCCAATGTCCAGCCAGTATACCAAAACCTTTAAATCTTTTATGACTGTATGTCACATGTATGCTTCTTGCGCAGAATGTAGGGCATAAAGGTGAACTATGGACTCAGTTGCCCAGAAGTTCTTTGCAGCCAGTCTGAATGCCATCATAGATTGTCTGTCATACTGCCCTTTGCTGTGCTGATACATAGGCATCAGATAATTGCTCCCTTGGGGTCTTTTTTTCTTCCTACTGTTGGTCTTATTTTCTTTTCGTAACCTGGAGTTCATGTCATCCAAGAAAAGAAAATGCGACTGTGGGAGGCAGATTCCCCATAAAGATTGTCGCAAACAGTGACTGTTTCATTTGGGTGTTTCCCTTGATCATACTACTACAGCATTTGTAATGCATTTGTGCCTAAGACTCTTAGAAGGTAGTTGTCTTCCTTGGCCATATATCTTGAGAACCAGCAGCTTAAACAGCTGCCACAGGGTAACATGGTGGAATCAGGTAACCCTGAGGTATTACCATTTAGCAAGAAGTAGGTCAAGAAATCTCAGCCAGATTCTTTGGCTGTCCACCCTCCACCAGGCATCTCTCTTGAAGAGGGTAATAGCTCTAGACTCTGGTGTTCACTTTGGCTTCCTCTGCTGCGACCCCGTCAGAAGCTGGTATGAATCCTTTCTTTCGCATGTTCTCTGAGGCTTTGCAGGCATCTATTCCAGATGTAGAGGGGGAACCACTCTTGGTCATCTCGGAAGATCTGCTGATTCTGGTTAGGGAAGAGGTTCCGAGTACTCTTATTGAATCTCATCAGGGGTCGGAATCTCCAGTGTTAGGGCTGACATCTTTACCAAGGGGAAAAAAAAAAAACAGAAGATTGAACATTCTTTTGTATGTCCTAAGGACCCTCAAGGGGAATGGCAGAAGTTTACTCAGGGCCTGTTTAATGCCTTAATATCCCTGAAGCCTCCCCAAGGAGTTTCTGTGCCTACTCCATCTTGGATTTCAACTCCTTTTAAAAGGCCTAGGGAACCTGATTCTTAGGATAAGGATTTGAAATCTGATGAAGGGTCTTTGTCTTATTCTTCTCGGATGCCTTCACCCTTGGCTCATGGCTCTGATAAAGCGCAATCCATTAGCCCCGAGTCTCCTTTGGAAGAGCCGTCTTTTGGGCGCACAGTACCCAGAATGATGGAGTAGTTTGTGAGATGCTTAGGTGTTTGATATCCAGAAGAGATATTATGGATTGCTTCAGGTGAGCACACCTAAAACTTCTGCAGTACCTCATGTGTTGGCTGCTTTGTTGGACACCTTTAATGCTGCCTCTAAAATTCTGAATTCTCAGGCCCCCTGCTCCTAAGAAACCTGACAGGTTCCATAACTCTCCTGAGGAGTGTCACTTCCTGTTTGTGTCCTCTTGCTGATCCTGCTGTGGTGTCAGTCTCCTCTGACAGGCCTTCTAAGCTTTTGCCCTCTACCAAGCTCTTGCTTTTAGATAAGGATAGTAAGGCCATGGAGAGGTTTGGAATGAAGGTCTGTACTGCTGCCACTTTGGCCTTAAGGGCCATTAATTACCAGACCCACATGACCAGCTATGCTCTGACCTTGATTGCCCAGGCTTGTCAGGTAATTTCTGACTTCTCTGATTCTGAAGGAAGTCCTCTGCTCTCTCTGTATTGGGTTCTACCTCTCAGATGGTTTGCCACTCTGTCAAGTGTAGCTATGATGCTGCTGATTCATCTTTCCAGAGCTGCTACCTTTGGGTCTGTAATGAGGCATTATTCTCTGCTTCGTTTGCAGGCATTACCTGAGGACATTAAGGCCAAGCTGCTGGATGCTCATTTTGATAATAAAAAACTCTCTGTAACTGCTGATACTGCTGCTGCTTTGTTTGTCTCCAAGAAAAAAGTAAAGTTTTGCAGGACCTTAAATATATATTTGGTCCCCCATCCTTCAGTTCTAGTGGAACTATCCTACTAGGTCTGCTTTTGTTTGCAGGAAGCATAGTCAGGCCAGTAAAGGCAGGAAGGGTGGTAGGCGAGCTCCTCCTGCTAAGTCTTCTCAGGCTTCTGTTGCCCAGAAGTCTCCTTTATCTGACAGGCCTGCTTCTCTGACATTTTGCACTGCCACCCCCAACCCTTGGCCAGGCTCCCTTGTCTTGTTGGTTCTCCCTCTGTCTTCTAAACTAGCAACTCATCACATTAGATTCTTGGGTTCTGTCATCCATCTGTCAGGATTACTTCATGTTGTGGAAGTCTCTCCCTCCTTTTTCAGGGATTCCTCAACCTCTTCAAGAGCAACTTTCTCATTTTTCAGAGGTTCTTGGGACCCTGGTGGACTAGGGAAGTATTCAGCTTGTCCCTCCTTCCCCAGTAAAACAGGGATTCTACTCCAGAATCTTTGATTCCTCAAAAGGAGGCAATTGGAGGGCCTAGTCTGGATCTCTTCTTGCTCAACACCTTTCTCAAAGTTTCTTCCTTTCGGTTGCTTTCTCTTGAAACATTGTTCTCTCTGTTGCTGCCCCAGGCTTTTCTGGTGTCCTTTGCTCTGAAGGATGCTTACCTTTCATATTCCTATTCACCCTCTTTCAGGAAGTTGTTTCTCTGTATCATCCTCTCTCTTTCAGTTCTCTGCTTTGCCCTTTTGCCTCTCTACTGCCCCAAGGGTATTCGCAAAATGCCTAGCTCCTGTGATTGCCTTTTGTAGACTTAAAGGCATTTTTCTTTATTTAGACAACCTGTTGATTCAGGCATCTTCTCCCAGTTGCCTGTTTACAAGCTCTAGAGTTCGCCATACCTCTCCTTCAAAGTCTGAGGTTCACTATCAACTTTCAAAAGTCTGTTTTGACTCCCTGTCAAGATCATGTGCATCTGGGCTGCAGGATTCCGGCAGTGCCAATGTTGGCCTCTCGTCCACCTCCAAAGACTTTGTCTTTAACTGCTTACTTTCAGTCTCTCTCTTCCCCTACTTTGCCGTTCCAGCCAGGGAGTTTCATTGGGCCATCGGATTTATAGGAATCATAGGATTCATAGCCTCTTCTATTCAAATGCTTCCTCTTGCCAGACTGCATATGCAGAAGCTTTAGTTGTACTTCAGGTCATTTTCGTTTCAGCCTTACCACCCTCAGGAATTCAGAGTACCTCTCCTTCCTTGTCTCAAGTGGGAATTCGAATGGCGGATTCGGCAGTTTTCCCTCAATCCAGGCCTGCCCTTTCAGTCTGCAGTTCCTTCTCATTGGGTGGGGTTTTCCTGTGGTCACCTGAAAGTTCAGAGTCTGTAGCTCCCCCATACCTTTCTACCTCTTGAAGCAAGAAATCTAGACAAAGGGTGAAAAATGCGGACACTTTTTAATATTGCTCTTACAAACTTAGAAGACTGACAGAAAAACTGGTTTTACATTAGCATAAATTTATTGATGGGTGTGAAGTCTGAAACTCGTATGTCTGCCATTATAATCTATGATTTAACAGAAAACCACAATTTTGTGAGATATAGATGAGAAATGTGAGGCAAGAATCTGGACATTCTGCAAAAATCTCTACATTTGGGAGGTATAGGCTCCCCCATTAGAATCGAACAATATCAACGTCAAAGAGATGGATGCTCTGATTCCGACTTTACAATCTTTTCACCCCATGCTTCCACCAGACTCCTGAAGGTTTATACAGACACCACAGTGATGTGGTATGTCAACAAGCAGGGGAACATAAAGTCTTGACTTCTTTGCAGACCGACTGTGATGGCCAAGGATCTGGCTATCAGTTATCAGCTTAACTCTTCAGGCAGTTTGTATTCCTTCAGAGCACAATCTAGTGACCGACTCTTTGAGCAGGTCCAAAACAGAGGCTCACGAATGGATGTTTCACAGAGATGTGTTTCTGGACATAGTCCATCGGTGGGGTATTCCTCAGATTTTTGTTTACTTCCCCTCTGAACAGATAGCTCCCTCTTTTCTGTTAGTGTGTCTGACTTGGAAGACGGACTCCCTTTCTTTTCCTTGGAAAGGAGATGTTTCTCTTTGCCTTTCTTCCTCTACTTCCAAGAGTCCTGCAGAAGATTCTGCTGGACTCCAAAAAAAATCTTGCTAGTGACTCCCTTTTGGCCAAGACAGCACTGATTTCCCCTCTTAATGCATCTATCCTGGGCAATCACCGCAAGTTACCTCACTGGTTAGACCTCCTTACATAAGAAAAGGGGTCATTCATCCATACTCACTTGTCCACTCTTCAACTGACATTGTGGGTGATACGGTTTTGACACTTTTAGACACATCTTTTCTGAGGACATGCTCAGGGTTTTGCAGGAGACAAGCAAACCCTCAACCAGAAAGTCCTGTATGTCTAAATGGAAAGGATTTTCTGTCTGGTGCCATGCTTGTAGCCAGGACACTTTTTGAGTGGGGGTCCTTCTAGTTAAATCCTATTTGTTTCATTTGCTCCAGTCTGGCTTGGTCTCGTCTTTTGTGAAGGCCCATTTGTCAGCAATTCCCCCCCGTCTGCTTTTGAATTCTCTTTTGGCTTCTTGTTTTGGGTCAAACACTAAAAGGCGTTCTGCATCTTAGGCCCTCAAGGAAGCTTATTCCTCCTCCTTGGGACCTTAAATTTGTTTTGGAAAAATTGACTCTGTCTCCTTTTGAGCTTGCAATTTCATCGTTTTAGCACCACTGTGCCTGGAAGAGTGTCTTATTGCTTGCTCTTGCTTCTGCTCAGAGGGTTTCTGAGTTTCAGGCCCTTTTTGACAGACACAGGGTATTTCTTCATACTATTTCTTTTTTATGCCCAAGGCTGTTAATGAGTTGTCCTTCTCCACAGTCTGCTAGTGAGAGAGTCCTGCAGACCTTGGGTTTGCACAGTCAGCCCAGATATTTGGATAAAACTAAGACCGTTTGTAAGTCTGACCAGCTTTTTGTTTCTTTTCATCCAAGGACTTTGGGTTTAGCTGATTCCAGGCAAACATCTTCTGGATATCTAAGGTCATTTCCTTTTTATTCTTTTCATGGCAAGTGTATTTTCTACTTCAGTTAAAGCTCATTCCACTAGGGCAGTTGCATTTTCTGGTGATTTCTTCAAGGGTTTGGGCACTTAATTCCATCCTTGAAGTTGCTACTTGGTCCTCTGTGCATACCTTTATTAAACATTATAAGTTGCATTTGGGTTCTAGGGCCAGAGCAGACTGTGCTAGGCCATCCTGCATGGGTTTGGTGAGGGCTCTTCCCAGCCTTCCATTCCTTTTCTTGAGCTTTTGTACTCTCCCTAAGGTGAAGAATACTAAAAGAATGATACAGAAGGACATAGTACAGTTGTGTAAAATCTTACTATAACAATAGATGTCCTTTTCACTGTTGCAATGTTTGGTCCCTCCCTCCTCCCACCTTTTTTCTTTTGGGTTTCGATTTGGTTACCCCTCCTTGCTGAGGGTCCCCCCTTTTCCATCTGCATTTTCTCCTTTTGGATGTGTGTAGCCTTCTTTTGTCTTGTGGAGACTGTTCTGTACAGGGGCAGTTCAGTTCTGGGTAACTGTGTCCATACATCACCTTTATGTGCTACATCCTGTGTGGAGAGCATACATGTGATGCATGGCGCATAAAACATCTAAAGGTTTTGGTGTACTGGCCAGACATTGGCTATCCTTGGCAGGAGATATTCAAAGTGAAGAATACTGCAACAAAGAAAAGGACATCTGTTATGGTAAGATTTTACACAACTGTATTTTCGTAGTGATTTGCCAGAAAAAACCGCAGTTATGAGGTAAAATCAGAGAGCTTTCTAGAATGTCGGAGACATCTGAGCTGTATTGGATGAGTGTGTCCTGGAGAAGTTTTCATGCACATATGGATTTCTCACAACCATGGCGCACCATATATATGGTCATTTCACTGTATTTTTTTCACACAGATTGCCTTCTCCTTATTGGTCTTTAGTTCTACTGAAAGATTAACTATCGGATGCATGTCAGTATATAGACTGGTATCCCTGAGGTCATGTCAAGGTCATAGCCGGCCTTAGGCATAGGCCAACTAGGCGGCCGCCTAGGGCGCCGCTCTAAAAGGGGCGCTTTTCCAGTATTTATTTGCTGTAAGTAGACCAGGATGGGGGCACAGAGTGGTGTGGTGGGGGGTACCATGTAACCCTTTTGCCTAGGGCACCAGTTGACGTAAGGCTGCTCCTGGTCAAGGTCAGGTCTTGTAATGATGAATAGTCCTAACATTTTCAGTTTGAGTATTAGCTGTATCTAATTTTAGTGTTGTCTTAATAGGTTCATAGATTTGTACTAGGCTTTTAAGCCTAGCCAATTATCCCTTTTGAGACTCAAACCCTGCACCTTGTGTTTGTAAGGCAAACACCTGAACCATTAGGCCACCCACCCAACCCTTTATACAGCATTCCCTTCATTATAAAACCTTTTTCAAGACCATATGTTGCAGTTCAGGAAACTTAATTAAAAACAGCAGGGATCTATCTACATTGCTGCTTTTTCTGACCAAGAGTCCATCTGTGAATAGAATAGGAAGCTCCTGCAAATGTTCAAAATGGTAAAAAAAAGGAAAAGAACACGTCCCCGAGTCATCTTTTAAAGAGGAATATATAATGCCTTACCTCTGAGAGTTCTAATAGGAATTTACTTTCAGGAAGATCTTTGCAAGTTATCTTTTTTTTTTTTTTTTTTTATCTTCTCAATTATAGGGGTGAGGTAAAGAAACATCTTCAATGTAGACAATGCTGCCATTTTGTTTTACTTTTCAGAATATTTTCAAATAAAATACCCTGATACCCAGAAGCCTGCCTCTAAAAAGCTGACCGGGATATCTGTCGCCATTTGGAGTAGTATGTGTATACTTCAAATAAGGTAGATCGTGTTACTGCATGTTTCTAACAAACCAAAACTGAAGGCTGTCCTCGTATCTTTGCCCATTAAAGCTTCTAGGCTAATAAGTAAATATAGAAAAAAAAATGTGCATCTTGTACATTATCTGTTTAGGCATGTAACTATGTCATGTCAAAGTTCCATTTTGTAGCTGATTCAGGAAAATGTCCGATGCTACTTTTCCTTTTAGTGATACAGTAAAACAGCTACAGTGGGCAGACTAGAAGTTCTTAACCTAACTTTTGCATGTTATGCTTTATTATATATGCTGTCTGGACTTGTATTAAGCAGAATGGCATGGCTCAAAGTAGTTTTATAATGAGGATACAAGGGGCAGATTGCTAAATACTTTGGTCTACCAATAAATGTCACTTTGGGGGGAAAGGTAGAAATAGAGCTTTATTTAAGCTATGTATAGGAAGCCATTTTATAGAAAAGGATGTCTCCTCAGCAGCTTCATCTGCAAAAGCAGCATAAAGGAAAAGCAGGACCGTCAGGAAAGGAAAGATGTAGCAAAAGATCTTTCAAAAATAATTGCCATCTCTCTTTTATCCCTTGATCTAGTACCTCTGGAAAGTAAGTTTGAGTCAACATTCTGCTTGACGAGCAATACAGTCAAGTGGGTTTTACAAACGCCATCAGGTTTGTGTAATATAGTTTATTAATAAATACAGTGCAATTTGTTCTGCAACCCCTCCCATCCCTCCAATAAACTCAAGCCTTGTATTTGAATAGATCAATTATTTAAAAAGTAATGCAGAGGATACTTTTAAGTCACAGATCAAGATTTTTGCTGTAGGCTTTATACTTTCAGAAAAGGACAAGATCAGTTCTAGATATGGCAAATGTAAACACGTTTTTAAATACAAAATCTTTCAGCATGGTGACCCTAGAACAACTCTGACAACCGTAGGTAAGGATGATGCTTATCTTGACGTTTAGTGAAGCACCTCCTCCCTAAATGACTAGTTAACAGCAAGGACAAGAAAAATACTGTCAACACTTGAAACAGGCAGTTACACTCTGCTAGTCTTTATGGATTCAAGATTACAAAAGTTTTTAGGGATGTTCTTTCAGTACTGATGAAAACGTTTTCTTAACTGGGACAGAGTCAGACAGCCCAAACAGAATTCTCAGCAACAGGCTTTCACAGCAGCTTGTCTGACGAATAAAGGCTTGTGCTTTGGAACACTACCTGGGTTTCATGATTTTTGAAAAGTGTGACTGAGCTCATCAACAAAGTTTTAAGACTACTAGTTTTTCTGTTTATTTGGATATATGTACTAGGAGAATAAGAACAGTTTGAAGTTTATAACACCAGATTTTTGCATATTCAGCAAGTTGCCATGATACTCAGCATTAAGTAATTGAAGCGTGAAATAAGGTGGATAATCTTGGTCACCAAGTGGGGTTGCATCATACATTGGTCACAATGAAGGTTATATCTCTGAGGACTACTGTGAGACTGTTTTGTGTGCTGGAAGGAGGCAAGGGTTCAGATTTAATAGTTTTTGTGAAAACCAAGATGGCACTAAGGATAGAGTTTACAAAAGCCATCACTGAGGACTGAAAAAGTTAATCAGATTGCTATAATCTATTTGTGAGGTTAAATAGCAAACTCTGGGTGATTTGTTAAGTTACTATTTGCTCCTTCTCTCATATGTTGACACTATGGTTTATAAAGCAAAACAAGTCTCAGAAGCAAGTTAAGTTGGGTTTGTGGATGTTTCTTTTAGATTTACCTTTTCAGCAGAGGTTGCAGTTTATGGATATTATCAGAGGGTCAAAGCAATGCAGATAATTGATACTTTCCCAGCGGAGTGGAATGATTTCTCCTGGGGGGGCAATGCAGTGTTTCCAAACAGAGGAAGCAAAGTCAAAGTTAAGAGTAGTGTCTGCAAGCATTTGAAGACTTAATGAAGACTGATTATGTGGAAACTGTAAATTTAGTTGAGTTGTCCGCATCTGTTCTTGTGGAAGAGTAATGGAAAAGGAGTTGGACCGAAAAGTAAGATTGTTGTGGGGCAAGCCAGTTGGACAAAGATGACTATATGTATGGCCAGAGGTATTTTTATAATGGAATTTAGAAATTAGGACACTAGAGGGAAGGTATAACTAATTGTATTAAACTGAAGGGTTATAGTAATTGAGAATTGGGCTGCTCACCGGTGTCAAAGATGAACCAACTTTCTTTAAAGCGTGACATTTAAAGTTGCTAATTGTTATAATATACAAATACTGTAACATTTTGTTTATTATTAAAGAAGAATTCCATACATGACAAGATCTCATAGTTTGAAGCTGTGAATGCTGATTTAATTATTTTAAGTTTTGGCCTCTGATGTAAGCATGAAGATCAATTGTACAGAATTTCTGGTCCTATTTCATTTGTAGGTGAAATTTGCAGTTTCGTTGAGATGTAAACAAATTTAAATTTAGCATTTCAGTATGCCTTTAACTGCGGTGGTGGTGCTGCGGTAACATTGTCGTCTCACAGAGTAAGACATTGTCCTGTTCGATTCTCTGCTAGAGCATCTTCTCTGTGGAGACATGTGTGAATGGGCGTGCCTTCGTTGAAGGTTGTGCATCAGGGCCAGCAACTTGGCATGTAAAAATCTTCTGCCAATCATTAGCGGACCGGAGTTCCACTGTGCGGACCCCTAACCGGGAAAAGCCGAAAGACACAACAAGACAGAACATTTCAGTATGCCTTTAAAATAAAGTAAAGCTTTATCAGATCAAGACTTAATATATTATGCTAACTGTTCATAACATTTGTAGTTGTGTGCTTCGTTGAGCACAATTTTTTATATGCACTGTTGAAACCTATTGAATGAGTCATTTAAGCCAATGACTGTTGGGGGGTGTTAACAGAACCGTTGTAAGGACAGTATTAAGAAAAAAGTTAACTGGGTTACAGTATTGCTATTGACTACTGGATAGGATATACTGTGCAAGTCTAACAGTGGCTCACGATATTGGTATATTACTGCTTGTGTGTAAGTTGTGACTGTTGCCTTCGATGGCAAATTGAAAAGAACAGCACTGTTCTATAGAGAGGGAAGCAAAAGCTTGGCCATATTAAGGGTTGCTAATATGGAGGTGAAATGGATGCATATTCTGATGGCAACATTGCTGAAGTGGGAGCTGAGGGAACTCCAAATTGTTCAGTTCTATAATGAGTGCATTTCTCTGTCTGGCTTGCTATATTTAAGGGAAGATGTAATAGTGTGTGTAATTAAGATACCCTGGTCTTTAGAAGGGAGCAGGAAAAGACTTGCGTGGTTTGAGAGGGAAGTTTGAAGTTATGGCAGTGAATATGGTTGTTTGGAGACATTTGTTCTTATGTGCTATAAAATCAGGTTAGATCTGAAAAACAGCAAGTGATACTTCATCAGTGGTCTTTACAGTTATAAGAAATGATTATCCTCTTAGGTTTCTGATGGGCTGGCTAAGTGAAGTTATTGATGGTGGCTGTGGCAGTAATGTGATAGTGATGTCAAATAGAATGTTGGATGAATAAAATGTCTGTGTATAATATGTGCAGAATGGAAGAGGTATACTGAATTGGCTTCTTACATTTAAAATGTGACTGAAAAGTATGCCATAAAATAGAATAAGTACATACTGAAGTGAAGATAATTTAGAGAATATTTAGGCAGTAATATATTTAGGAAAGCGGAATGATGAGGGAGGATGTGGAAAGATTGTTCAGAATTATGATGTGTATGGGTACTATGACAGGCGTGTTTGCCTGGGCAACTCCCCATGTTGTGCTTCTCACTTTATATAGAAGGTGAAAAGAAATCTTCCATACTTAAGGAAAATGTAAAGATTTTAGTAGGGTTAAGTCATTATGAAATAACTAGATAAGATGGAGAATATTGTAATTGTTTCTAATAAGATGCATCTATTTGTTCCAGCATTTATGGGTTTAAGAAGAATTTGTGTCTTTCGGCTTATCACGGTTAGGGGTCGCCACAGCGGAACTCTGGTCCACTAATGTTTGGTAGTGGATTTTTACGTGCCGCGTTACCAGCCCTGACGCACAGCCTTCAACGAAGGCACGCCCATTCACGCATGCCTCCACACACAAGACGCTCTAGCTGAGAATCGAACGCGTCAATGAAAAATAAGTATGATAGCTGGTCTTACTATAAGTCTGCTGGAGATGAGAAATTGAAGAAATAGCACTGCTTCAAGTAACAGTATGAATTTGAAAGAATGGGGTAAAAGGGGGTACTGTTTATCTAAGTGGAATACAAGAAAGTGATTTAATCCACCTTCTTGCACCATCACTTTGATCCCACAGAACCTGTTAGAATAATTTGCTAGGGCCATATTACTCATCTGCTGAGGTACACCTGTCTGTCATCTGGAATAGACACTGGCAACGATGCAGTGAAGCTGTCCTTGAGGGGTTTTTTACTCTTCTCCCACCACCCTAAAGACCTACCTTACCAGCTTGGGATCTGTTTTATGGCTGAGAAGCTCACCTTTCCTGTTTCCCCCATACTCTTCCTTTCTACCGGCTGACCATTCACGCTCCCATTTCATAGCAAGTCCATAGGTTCCTAGGTAATTACTAGGCTATCTGCCCAAGGTCTTCTGTAAGCCTAGCCAGAATGTGTTGGCTTTCGCCACCCCCTTAGATTAGTTCTCTGTCCAACAGAGCCACTGCAGTGATCCCCGGGGTAAATTTTCTGTTTCCCATCCACTTGTCAAGGTTTCTCTTGAAGATTGTTAGTGAGGGGCTCTGCTAATGTAGACTGGAATCCTGTTGCAAAGCATGGGGAGTCTCTGGGACAGGAATCTATCCCTCTAGCACATCCTATTTATTGTTGTGGTGAGGTTTAGATCCCTAGAGCATGTGGCTCTCGGGATTTTTTTTTTTTTTTTTAGGTGGGGCGTATCCATCAATTCTGAGTTGGACATGACCTTGTATGTCAGGCAGAGATGAGTACTGCTGGAGTTTCTTCAGTCGCCATTCATTCCCTGTGGGTGACAGCCAGTAATCAGAGGCCATCCAGACTGCTATCAGGGTTTTCTTGCCTTGTGTTTGTTACCCATGGTACCATGAGCAAAGGGAATTTCCACATTGCAGGCCCCTTTCAGCATAAATGGCGCCATGCATGCCCAGTGTCTGCTATAGCACATATGTACTGCTCTGTGGGTGCTCATTTCTGGACTTTACATTGCAAGTGTTTGGCTGGCTGTCTGCCAGTCTTGCAGTGGGCTACTGCCATTCTTCTCCCACAGGACAGGTGGACCGGCATCAGGTGTTCACTGCCTTCCCCTTGTTTGCTTTTTCTGCCCGAGTTGCTTGTCCTAGATCATTTGTACTCCTGTTAGGGGTCTTTTCTGTTTTTAATTTTTTTGTCTCTCCTCCAGTTGCCTATCAAGCCACTGTTTCTGACCCTAATGATCCATTTATTTCATAAGTGATAAGAGCCAGCCATTTCTTTGCCAGAACCTGGCAATAACCCGTAGCTAAATTTGTTCCCTGTAAAGGTGAAAGTCAGTGCAGAAACTAGGCTAGCTTCCATTCCAGAGTAATATCCTAACTTACAAGCCCCTTTCCCTTCCCTTTAGCAGCCAGTGATATCACTTAATGCTGCAAGCCTGATAGGAGGCCATACATTCTCCCAGCCTTGGAGCACCTTTGTAACGTGGCAGTTAGTGCTACCTGCAATCTCAATCCTCCCATTTGGTGTCAGTGCTTATAGCCACCTCCCTCCCATCCAGATGGGCAAGTCAACAGTGGATTGTTACTTACTATGACCTACCGTGGCCTTTCCCTTGCCCAAGCCCGCAGTCAAAGTTGAATATTCTGAGCCAAGTTCAGCACTTTTCACCCTTTTTACCACATGATTGATGCTTTCCTTTCCTCTTTTTGAACTGCTTAACACAGCTGCTCTGAAAATATTAATACCTTAAGACCGCTTCTGATGGCTGTCACTTCAGCCAGAAGGAAGTTTGAGTTGCATATTTTGTATGCATGGCACTTTAAACAGTTTTTTAGAAGGACATTGTTTCCTTGGACACCAAACCCCTTCAATGTGCTAGAAATCCTCCGCTTAGATGATGTAAATGAATTCATTACAACTTTCCTGAATATCCTAAATAGCCTTGCACATCCTAGAAGGTATCCTAAATAGCCTTGCACATCCTAAAAGGGATAGAATAAAAAAAAAATGCAATTTTGCTATCCAAAAAGAGTAGAATGCTAATGCAAGACGAAGAAAAAGCATGGAGAGAATGACAAGACATATATAAAACACCACAATATCTGGACAACTTTGAATTCTTCGCAGTTGTACTAGAAAGGAAGGTGATGAAGACAAAAAATAATAATTTAACAACTTTCGGAAAAACAGTAAACACAAACCTAACAAAATTCTGGACAGCCATTAAAGAAATCTTGTATCTCTGCCATTAATTCAACCAAATCCCTTTCCCCATAACTCATCACTCGAAACTGCAATGCATTTCAAATCTTATTTCATAGATGATATAGCATCTCTAACCAAGCATTCCCAAACATCTAATTCTAACCCCACCCAGCAACCTCCTATCACCACATCCATATTCCCCTTCAAACCTTTGCCCACATCCTATATAGAATTACTGTTAAATTCAAAGCATGCTCCACTTTCATTGATGACCTTCCAAGCGAGTAACTTAAAATAGCAGCCAAATACCATTACCTGCCCTGTCTCAATCCTTATAAATAGGTCACGTCCAAGAATCCCACATTCCCACTCTCTAGAAGAATTAACATATTATCCCTCTGCACAAAGGAAATTTAACAGACGTTGCTATCTTTAGACCTATAGCAATCTTACCACCTATCCAAAACACTTATTTACTTTTGTTTAGTGGGATAGATGGACTGGGTGGTAGCCCATTTTGAGCAAAGGCCCAGGGAGAAAAGCTCCAGAATAAGTACATTAATTGTTAACAAAAAACATTTACAGAGAACAATATTTGGAGAATAGACAATATTTAGATGATTTTACAAAGACAAAAATTATGATCTGATTAAGAGGCAACTCCGCAAAAGTGCCAACCTATTCCAATAAAATATTCATATTGTGCTTTTTTGTGTTCTGTGTTGGTTGACTTACATTTTTATTATTATTTTTAAAGACAAAAATTTGACAGAGAACAATAATTGGGTTTTACAAAAAAAAAAAACAATGCAAATAAGAGGCTATTAAATGAGTATTTACAAGAGACACAAATTATAGAGCATAAAATAAGGCACTTTTTACATATGTAGGTTTGTTTTTGTGACATATAGTAGAAAGTCTGAAGGTGTAAAAGGTTGAGCCAGAGGAAAGTAGTATGTAGCTGTATAGTTCAGTTCTGCAGGTATATAATAAGTCAACTATGTATGAAGCAGAAGTTGTAAGTTAAGTCCACTGTATGTGACACAGAGGATTCTGAGAAAGGGGAGTACGGCTAGAGGGAATAAAAGTAGAAAGAGGAGTAGGATATATAGGAGAAGTGGAAAGAGTGGGGATAGATGCGACAGTGAAGTTGGAAGGGATGAACGCTGCAATTACAGAAGGAAATAGAAGGGAGTGAGAAGGGAAGGAGAATCAATAAAAATATATTCAGAAACAATTTCTTAACTATCTCCTGCAGGAAGAACACCTATCCTCCATATACAATATGTCTTCCGTCCTTTCCATAGTGCTAACACTGCATTTTAACCTATATAGATACTGTCAATAAAGCTAGAGATAACGGCAGACTAGTCTCCTCCTCATTTCTTGACTTGTCTAAAGCCTTCAGTGGTTTGTCACAGCAAACTACTACTACAAATGTCTTCATTAGGTCACTCTCAATCCACCCTTCTTTGGTTCAAAAGCTACCTAACCAACAGGTATCAGTCAGTTAAATGGCATTCCCCATCCTCTCTCCATACCACCCAGTTACCGCCAATGTGCCACAAAGCTTTATCCTTGGTCCTCTCGTCTTTAACATTCTCACCAATACCCTCCACACATCCACACAAAGGCCTCCCTGATACTGGGTCTAGATGACTCCATACTCATTTGCACATCTGACAATGTGGCACTCCTCCAAAAAATTACTCTGAAACCTTTAACTGCAACTGAAACATGACTGTAATTCACAACTCATGCTCAACCCTAAAAAAAAAATACTGCTTTTTTCCTTAAATCCCTCTTTCTTGAAAAAAATTAAAGCCCTCTTTCTCTTTAACCATTGAAGTCACTTCATAAACCAAATTATTAGGGATTATAGTCTTAAATTTGAGTTGCATGTATAAAATTGCAAAAGAAAAACTCATCAAAAACTAAGGATGCTTTATAGAGCAGAAAGCATTTGCACCGAAGCAACTAAAGCTACACTTGCCACTACTTAGCTCCTCCCCACACTTCTTTATGGTGTTTCCGTCATTACTAACCTTCAGACGTCACAGAAATCAAAACTTGAACAATGCTTTAACAAAGTTCCTAAATTTGCAGCCAATACCCGTTTCAGAATCCACCACTGTATAGCGCTAAAAAAGCCTAAATTGGTTAGACCTATCCCAACTAACTAACATACACAGCTTTTTACCACTTAAAAAATTATCCAGAATCTGTCTACTTGTCCAGCACTAATTAACATTCTATACAAATATATTCCTAATTGGTCATTACGATCCAGTTTTCAAAAACTCCATTCAGTTTGCAAATCTGCTGGGCATTGTGTGTACACATACTGTGTTGCTAAGGCCTAAAACTCCTCATCTCTCTCAGGTCAATACCCTCCCTCCTATCCTTTAAAACCATTCTGAAAGCCGACTTAGACAAAAGCTAACTCTGTTCTTGTTCAACACTAGGATAAACTATATCCCTAAATGTGAACAAATACCTGTTCATACCTTACATCTCTCTCCTCCTCTCACTCCCTTGCTTCTATCAATTTCTCTCTCCTGGTTTTCTCTAACTGTACCATAAGTCTGTTTTCTGTCACTCCGTTTTGCAATTTTTGTTTGCATTATACTAACTTACATTTAATGTCTGTTTAAATAGGCTAAATATCTTTAAAGTCATTGTTGTATAACCTGTATCTACTCTGTTTTCATATGTCTAATTTGGTATAATTAAACTTTTTGTTCTTTACTATTAAAATGGTTTATAATACCTTGGAGCTTTTCTCCCCAGGCATTTGCTGAAAATGGGCTCCTACCTAGTCAGGCTTTCCCTGTAATCAAATGTAAATAAACAGTTTAATTTGTACTGCCCTTAAACCCAT